>NC_135865.1:1995000-2137500 GCF_031162955.1 Sander vitreus | reverse complement strand
GAGCGGTCATTTTGACCGCCAGATTCAAAACTCTATAATCTCTCATGATGAATACCCAATTGCACTATTGTATTGTATTAGGATATCTTACTATGTTCTAGTGTTAAGGAACAGTGTAAAATACCCTATATAATCATTCTATCACCCCTTTAACCCTCATTGCTGCCGAGAATTGCATCCAGGTAGCAAGGAAATGATAGAGTCTGATAAAACATTGTTGTCTCTAAATGTTCTAAAGTTATAATCATCAGTGATGAACATGACAAAGAAATGTATATAGCCTGCTTTTAAACAGTAGCTACTTTGCCTTATAAAATCATTATTTTCACTTGTGGATGCAAGTCTCGGCAGGGATGCGGAACTTGGCACATGTTCCCCTCTGATGACGGTCCATCTGCCGCTGCAGGACCTGGAGCTCACCGCCAGTGTTTGTTTGACTGTTAAAAAATGTTTAGCTAGTAGGAGTGGTAGGGTTCACAAAACCCACGGTTCGGTTCGTATCACGGTTTTAGGGTCACGGTTTTCGGTTCTGTACGGTTCTTGTTATTTTTTCTAACACTCCAGAAATATACTTCAGCATATGATATATAGCTTAATTATCCACAATGTATGATACAGTATTAAAAAACAGATATATCATGTAATCATGCACAAACTGAATCTGACTTGACTTTAAGCCCATTATTGAGACCATCTGTGAGGAAAGCTAGCTGAGATGTCGATACAGCAAGAGGGAAGACATTGATGATTTCAACATGCTTTTCATTTATTTGACAAAAAAAGAGAATGTGTATTGCCATCTACAGGGACTTATGTGCCTTTTTAGCACATGGAGATTGAAATATTACAGAATATCAATTGAAATAACTTGCATTTATCAAACTGCCAACTTCAGTGTAGACAAAAACATCAGCGTCCGCTGTACACTCTGCGTGGGAAGAAAACTTTTATCTACAGCAAAAAATTCCACCTCAAATCTGAGCAAGCACCTAGCAAGCCAGCACAGGAATGTGAAACTCACTGAAAACAACCCTGAACCCCCAACTGACATGACCGCTGCGGCTACATCCAATTCCACCGGGCGAACCTCCGAGGGCCCCTCTCCTGCTAAACAGGTGAAAATAGACTTAAAAGCGAGAGGACTTAGTGCCGCTGAACTGAAGAAGCTCGTCGCTGGCTATATTGTCGAGGACATGCTGCCAATTTCCACTGTTTTATTCAGGCCGTGCATCATAGTTTTGAAAAATAACTTAACTAGTAAAGTAACTAATTACTTTTGAAAATAAGTAATCAGTAAAGTAACTGGATTACTTTCTTGGAGAAGTAATCAGTAATCAGTAACTAATTACTATTTCCAAGTAACTTGACCAACACTGTTCGTGACAGTCTGAAAAAATGAAAATAAGCTCCTGCTGTGCTGGATGAGATTTCTCAGTCCAGGGTCTGAAGCTGAGTGGGTTGAAACCCTGGAAGCCCTGGGATCCTCCATGTTAGTGCTGATGACGATGACGACCCTGCTAGATTTTTCGGATTCATGGGGTCCTACCCTGGTCGTATCTGGTTCTCATGTCTAGAAAAAACACGTCGGAACACAACTTAAAATATACTCATACATAGCTTTTGAATTAGAAATCAATTTCCTCCAGGAATTAGTGTGTTGTGTGTGTGTATATATAGATTGTTACACGTTACCATTATGTTATAAGAGTAAAAATAGTCTTCCAACATTTTAGATCAGCTGATGATCAATACTTCTATACAATAAATCAAAAGTTTAGTTTAAGCTATGACGTTGCAGTTGGTTCAATGCCGGTAGAGTATATAAAAGGTTTGCTGAGATTGAAATCGTTGGAGCTTGTTTGCACAAAACTGATGCCCTGTAAAATAATAAAGGTCTCAGGCTGCTCAAAACAGCACGTAGTGAGCTGTTCCCAGCAGCCCCTCTGAGCCCTGGCATTTACTGGATGACTGGCAACCATAACAACTTTCCACTGACTCTCCAGACCACAAAACCTTTTACCTGGGTCAGTGAGAACCTCTTTGGCCAGAGCGATCTCAATGAACTTCTTCTCAGCCTTCTTCTTTTTATATGGATCCTGGAACATGTCAGGATGCCACTGTTGTGCCAGTCTCCTGTAGGCTTTCATAATGTCATTTTTCTGGGCAGTTCTGTTACAATGGGGAGCACATTATCAGCACATTTATTAAAAGATAAAAAAAATTGCATGTTGCATACATGTTGCACCTTGTACTTTGGCTTATTTTAAAGATCCCATGGCATGAAAATTTCATTTTATAAGGTTTTTTAACATTAATATGAGTTCCCCCAGCCTGCCTATGGTCCCCCAGTGGCTAGAAATGGTGATAGGTGTAAACCGAGCCCTGGGTATCCTGCTCTGCCTTTGAGAAAATGAAAGCTCAGATGGGCCGATCTGGAATCTTCCCTTTATGACGTCATAAGGGGAAAGGTTACCTCCCCTTTCTCTGCTTTGCCCATGGCAAGCTGGTCAAGGCCACACCTCCACCTTGCCCCCCCCCCGCCCTTCTAATGCATCCGCGGGTTTGAAAACCTTGACCTCCTTAGAAATCCTTTCCATAATGTTGTCAGTCAGACAGCGTCTGTCAACGGCAAAATGAACACTTTTGTGAAGCTAAATACAAGCTGGACAATTGTCCTATTAACTTACACTGTAGATGTTTCTCTGCTGCTGACTGCAGAGATGTCTCTTAATACTGGACCAATGTCAAAGATTGTTGTTCCCATCAGTCACTTAGACACAAAAACAGGAAAATAGGGTCCAGGTTGGCAAAAAACAGAAGTTACCCCTTAAGATGGTCTCCTTGCTGAGATTTCTGTATTTATTTCAGAATGTCCCTATTTTTTTTATCCCCCAAATCATACTTCAAGTTAATTGATTTTATTATTATGCCATTCATTTGTGGATATAAAGCACACAGGATCTCAATATCCAGCCTTCAGAAAATGAGGGAACATGGTGCTTTTTACATTATTACTGGGCCACCAATGTTAAGAGTCAGGGTATACTGGCAATATGCACATGATGAATCTGTAAAGGAATAGTTACAATAAAAGATCCTAACATAAAGAGACACTTTGCTTTGGTCAGCTACAATCAAAGTTTTCATTGTCCAAAACTCAATACTTCAGGTATTTACAGCTGAGAAGTATGTTCACTGAGCGTACACTTGCTCCCCACTTTTAGACCTGTCAAAAACGTTACAACTTTTTTGGACGCCTGGGTAACTCACCAGGTAGCGCGTGCGCCCATATTAAGAGGCTTAGTCCTCGATGCAGCGGCCGCAGGTTCAACTCCGACCTGCGGCCCTTTGCTGCATGTCATTCCCCCTCTCTCTCCCATTTCATGTCTAAGCTGTCCTGTTGGAAATAAAGGCCTAAAAAACACTTTTGGTGTCTTCTATTTCAGTGGTATTCAAGTGTCACTTTAACTCTGGACCCTGAAGCTGCTCTACTTGGGCATTCCACAACAATGCCCCCAATCTTGGTTTATGGCATGGTTACTGCCAAAGAGAACTATTCTGAAATTATGGAAATTAGGTTAAGAGAATTAGTGGACATCTTACAAGAGACTGAGATATGACTTGTCCGGCAACCCTGAGAAGTTCTTCAGCAGATAGAAACACGCAATGGTACAGCACATCAAGGAGCAGTAGAACTATCCTCTGAGTACCACACACCCGTTACCTTCTTTCCAGTAGTGAAGGGTCCTGAAATACTTGACTGTGAATATTGCCCTGACTCAGGTTTTTTGTCTTTCTTGTCACATTGTTACTATATGTGCCACTGATTTAAATATTCTGTCTGTTTCTCTGTTATTTATTTTCATTTTATGTATTTAGTTACCCCTTTTGGTTTTTGTAGAGAGGGGGAGCATGAGGTTTTCTGTTGTTGTTAAAAGTACCGTATTCGTCCACCAAAATAAAATGTCTTTCCTATACAAACTGGACCTAATAATACTTGTCCCAGTGTAAGGGTTACCACATCAGCTCCCAATAAAAAAAATTAAAAAAAACTTTTTATTACCAAGTGTGTTTTTATTGCCTTAAAATGAAAATCTATCTTGTCAATAGGGCTTTTAAACACACACATCTTTAAAAGGGGATCAAAGATGTGGTTCCAATGCAGTAAAAAAATTCTTCCCAACTTCCCTGTAAATATCCCTGTCTGGAAAAAACCTATATGAATGGAAGGAAATATCCCAAACTCCAGTGATCTGTGCCCACCTTTTCACTCCCAGGATCTCATAATAATCCCTCTTCTGAGACTCTTTGAGAAGTCGCTGAGCTCTTTTCAGACCTTTTTTAATCCGAGGGTCATTCTCGCTGTGTTTTGCAGCAGTCTCATAGTCCTTAATAGCTAGAAGAAAAACAAGGGGGACAGAATCAGTATTGCTTATTAATCCAAAGCAGCTAGTATGAAGTGAAGTACAGTATTTATTTTGTCATTCAACGGAAGGAAACACAGGACCTTTAAACTTGTTGTAGCAAGCATCCACTTAAAATGTTAAAGTGTCTTTGAGCAAGGCACTGGATCCTTCTATGTCATGAGGTATTGTTACTGTATGTGTCCTAGCCTCCAATTAGATGAACCAAATAAAGACACACACGAACGTACATGGATCAGCTGATAAATATTTAATTATTTTTCAATTTGTGCCTTAATTTGCTCAATTATCTTGACACCAACATTGCTGTGGCACAAGTCTATATCCGGTCTATTATACAAACAATGTTTAATAAATGTGTGAATGTATGACTTGGAGTACCATTGAAACTTTAATGAGTTACCCAAAGCCTGATCTAAAGTGCCCTTAACACAGGAGAACTGTGGTTGTGTGAGCATCCCATAAAAAAGAAAACCGTCCACAACTACAACGATGAGTGTAAATATATTGTTCTTAAAATCTTTCTAACTTAAGTGGATGGTGGAGTAACAACAATGACAGTGGAGAACGGTATCGTTGGGATCACTTTCAGAGCGACTGGATGAACGATAGAAACACTGACAGCCAATCAAAATCCAGTTTACAACATGGCACGGCAGATGAAACTGCGGAAAGATTACATAGGACTTGATAAAGTACTTGATTTTCACGACGGTAGTAGAACATCAGGTGACGTGTAGTCTATATCGACGACGTTTCACTTCCGGGATTTTTCAGGTGCCGTTGGATGTCCCTGATTTCGGCCAGATGTCCGTTACCTTCCGCCTTCCTTCCCGAGGCTATTTAGCAGAGGCACCATGGCTCCGTCCGACGCTTAGCGCCGCCCAAGAAGATTGAGATTGGTTTAAAGAAATGCCAATTAACCAGAGCACGTTTTTCTCCCATCCCAGAATGCTGTGTGGACTAGCCAGACCCTCCTCTGCAGAGCTGCGAGACTAGGTGACATGTAAAATGGCCGGGACACAAAGAATTCCGGGCGATTTCACCATCGGCAATCACTGGACTTTCCACATCTTACAGACTATACTTACTCCTAAAACACTGGGCTCCACACCTAACTGTAATTATACTGTATGGGATAAATGCACTAACAGATGACTTGGACATAGTAGTTATATGCTTTAATTAAGATATGGACATCCTGCTGTATTTATCTATATTCAGTCTTTATTGGGCTTTTGTATATTCAAAGTGGATTTGGTGATGAGCAGAAAGATTGTTAAATGAGGCACAATTTAACTGGATATGAGCATGCATCCCTTTTCTGACTATATGCTGCTCGACAGCATTTTATTTCGATTTTTACATTAAAATCACTTCTGGGGCAACCTCTAGCTCACCTAGTAGAGTGTGCGCCCCATGTAGGCTGAGTCCTTTGCAGCGGCCCAGGTTAGAATCTGACCTGCAGCTCTTTGCTGCATGCCATCCCCTCTCTCTCTCCCTCTCCCCCTTTCCTGTCTATCCACTGTTACTATCTAATAAAGGGAAAAGCCTCCAAAAAATAATTAAAAAAAGAAATCTCTTCTGAAGGCACCCAAATTACAACAGATAAAATGATCAGAAGGTAAGAGTCTTAATGATGTGTCATTGATATTTTAACTTCATCTCCCTGTGTATTTCTTGTGGTGTTACAAGGCCACCCTGTGTTAGACTCCTGCCATGACACCAGTGTACAATGTACTGTAGTACAGTAGGAGTATTACAACATACACTCAGCTGCCAGTTTATTCAGGTTCACCTAGCTAAAACCTTCATGAAGGTAGGATTTGTTACAGGACTGTTGTATTTCTACTGAATTCATTTTAGCTAGGTGTACCTAATAAACTGAAAACTAAGTGACAATTTCAGTAACTTCATTTAAACGGCTGTGTTCTTATAACTAACACTTTTATATAGGCCTTAGTGGTCCCCTAATACTGTATCTGAAGTCTCTTTTATATAGACCTTAGTGGTCCCCTAATACTGTATCTGAAGTCTCTTTTATATAGGCCTTAGTGGTCCCCTAATACTGTATCTGAAGTCTCTTTTATATAGGCCTTAGTGGTCCCCTAATACTGTATCTGAAGTCTCTTTTATATAGACCTTAGTGGTCCCCTAATACTGTATCTGAAGTCTCTTTTATATAGACCTTAGTGGTCCCCTAATACTGTATCTGAAGTCTCTTTTATATAGACCTTAGTGGTTCCCCTAATACTGTATCTGAAGTCTCTTTTATATAGGCCTTAGTGGTCCCCTAATACTGTATCTGAAGTCTCTTTTATATAGGCCTTAGTGGTCCCCTAATACTGTATCTGAAGTCTCTTTTATATAGGCCTTAGTGGTCCCCTAATACTGTATCTGAAGTCTCTTTTATATAGGCCTTAGTGGTCCACTAATACTGTATCTGAAGTCTCTTTTATATAGGCCTTAGTGGTCCCCTAATACTGTATCTGAAGTCTCTTTTATATAGGCCTTAGTGGTCCCCTAATACTGTATCTGAAGTCTCTTTTATATAGGCCTTAGTGGTCCCCTAATACTGTATCTGAAGTCTCTTTTATATAGGCCTTAGTGGTCCCCTAATACTGTATCTGAAGTCTCTTTTATATAGACCTTAGTGGTCCCCTAATACTGTATCTGAAGTCTCTTTTATATAGGCCTTAGTGGTCCCCTAATACTGTATCTGAAGTCTCTTTTATATAGACCTTAGTGGTCCCCTAATACTGTATCTGAAGTCTCTTTTATATAGGCCTTAGTGGTCCCCTAATACTGTATCTGAAGTCTCTTTTATATAGACCTTAGTGGTCCCCCTAATACTGTATCTGAAGTCTCTTTTATATAGGCCTTAGTGGTCCCCTAATACTGTATCTGAAGTCTCTTTTATATAGACCTTAGTGGTCCCCTAATACTGTATCTGAAGTCTCTTTTATATAGGCCTTAGTGGTCCCCTAATACTGTATCTGAAGTCTCTTTTATATAGGCCTTAGTGGTCCCCTAATACTGTATCTGAAGTCTCTTTTATATAGACCTTAGTGGTCCCCCTAATACTGTATCTGAAGTCTCTTTTATATAGACCTTAGTGGTCCCCCTAATACTGTATCTGAAGTCTCTTTTATATAGACCTTAGTGGTCCCCTAATACTGTATCTGAAGTCTCTTTTATATAGGCCTTAGTGGTCCCCCTAATACTGTATCTGAAGTCTCTTTTATATAGACCTTAGTGGTCCCCTAATACTGTATCTGAAGTCTCTTTTATATAGGCCTTAGTGGTCCCCTAATACTGTATCTGAAGTCTCTTTTATATAGACCTTAGTGGTCCCCCTAATACTGTATCTGAAGTCTCTTTTATATAGGCCTTAGTGGTCCCCTAATACTGTATCTGAAGTCTCTTTTATATAGACCTTAGTGGTCCCCTAATACTGTATCTGAAGTCTCTTTTATATAGGCCTTAGTGGTCCCCTAATACTGTATCTGAAGTCTCTTTTATATAGACCTTAGTGGTCCCCTAATACTGTATCTGAAGTCTCTTTTATATAGGCCTTAGTGGTCCCCCTAATACTGTATCTGAAGTCTCTTTTATATAGGCCTTAGTGGTCCCCCTAATACTGTATCTGAAGTCTCTTTTATATAGACCTTAGTGGTCCCCCTAATACTGTATCTGAAGTCTCTTTTATATAGACCTTAGTGGTCCCCTAATACTGTATCTGAAGTCTCTTTTATATAGACCTTAGTGGTCCCCTAATACTGTATCTGAAGTCTCTTTTATATAGGCCTTAGTGGTCCCCTAATACTGTATCTGAAGTCTCTTTTATATAGGCCTTAGTGGTCCCCTAATACTGTATCTGAAGTCTCTTTTATATAGGCCTTAGTGGTCCCCTAATACTGTATCTGAAGTCTCTTTTATATAGACCTTAGTGGTCCCCCTAATACTGTATCTGAAGTCTCTTTTATATAGGCCTTAGTGGTCCCCTAATACTGTATCTGAAGTCTCTTTTATATAGGCCTTAGTGGTCCCCTAATACTGTATCTGAAGTCTCTTTTATATAGGCCTTAGTGGTCCCCTAATACTGTATCTGAAGTCTCTTTTATATAGGCCTTAGTGGTCCCCTAATACTGTATCTGGAGTCTCTTTTATATAGGCCTTAGTGGTCCCCTAATACTGTATCTGAAGTCTCTTTTATATAGGCCTTAGTGGTCCCCTTAATACTGTATCTGAAGTCTCTTTTATATAGGCCTTAGTGGTCCCCCTAATACTGTATCTGAAGTCTCTTTTATATAGGCCTTAGTGGTCCCCTAATACTGTATCTGAAGTCTCTTTTATATAGGCCTTAGTGGTCCCCTAATGACTGTATCTGAAGTCTCTTTTTCATATAGGCCTTAGTGGTCCCCCAATACTGCATCTGAAGTCTCGTTTTATACAGGCCTTAGTGGTCTATCGCTTTCTAGCCACTGGGGGACCATAGGCAGGCTGGGGGAACTCATATTAACGTTAAAAAACCTCATAAACTGAAATTTTCATGCCATGGGACCTTTAAATGAATAGATCTGAACTACATACAACTACATCTGACAGGCTTACCTTCCTCATACTCTTCCTCTTGGACATATGCCTCAGCTCTGTCCTTCAGCACGCTAACGTTCTCCGGGTCTGCCTGGAGGACTTCGCCACACACTGAGATAGCTCTGCCGGCCTGCTGGCCCTGCTCGTGACACAAGGAAAGCATGTTGGATAGATGTATTGTTGAAGACACAGAGTGAGTTAATGCGTCTTGTGGGAGCAGTAAGGGGTCTTACCTGTACCAACGCATGGCACATGCGCTCCTTGGCGAGGAGAGAGAAATGGCACACGTTGGGCTCGGTCTTCATCACTGCCTCGTATTTTCTCACTGCGTCTGTATACCTAAAAGAGCAGGAGGCAGGTGGGGGTTAGAACAACGCTGTGACACTGTCAATACGGCAGACTGCAACATGGATCACTGCACCCACAAACATTGAGCGCTCTGTGATTCGCTGTTTACTCTTGGGAATATTTGCATGTCAAATATAATGTCACATCCATTCACTTTAAGATGGGATTTGCATGCCTCTTTGTGAGATCAGAAAGTTGGGCGTGCTTGAGGGAAAGGAAGCAGTCATTCTGCAGCTGATGCAATCCCTGATATTCAGAGGATGTTATTTTATATTGTCAAGGATTTACTATCTCACACACGCACGCACGCACGCACGCACGCACGCACGCACGCACACACACACACACACACACACACACACACACACCTCTGCTCTCGGATGAGTTCCTCTGCAGACTGGATCTGATTGTTGAGCTTCTTGGCCTGCTCGTAATGGCTGTAACAGTGTTTGTGATCAGGATCAAGCTTCAGGCACTCGCGCACCTCACTGCAGATCAGACAAAAGGACGAACATATAGTCATAACAGGCTAATATTTTCCCTGATGGATGTGCTAAATGTCCATACTTTAAAATAACACAAGATTTACAGTAAACTATGTGGTCGTATTTGAAGCTATAGTTTGCATTGTTGTTAGACAAATATCCCATAATGTATCGTTTCTGTGGGTCCTTGTGATCATTGCTCCCTGGTGCCAATCTAGTGTTTCTGTCTTTAACATTTGCCTTTATTGCTTGCGACATTACATTGAGTATTTTTACAGTGTTAATTATTGACTTTGTTAGCTACGTATGCAAGTTATAATGAGCTGAATACCAATTAACGGTATGTGCCAGCTATTAAAAATCTTAAAATGATCATTTTTATGTGACTTTTCAGGGCAACATGAGACTTACAGAGGTACAAAATGGCAAGCTAGGGACTGATTGTGCATGCAGTCAACTGCAAATATTGATAATATTGAAGTGGAAATGTCCAAGTCATGACTATAATATATATTGGGACTTTGAGGTGTCATCACCACAAAATGAACATTATAGGCCGGGAGCCAGGTCCACTCCTCAGGATGTTTTTTGCTACCTTTTTTTCACTATTATTTCCTATTATCTTATACCTTTTTGTTGATAAGGTATAAGTTGATAATGACCACCCCCAACTCGGCCCCGTTTGGTCTCAGGGGCCAAAAAACACCTTTTTTGGGAAAAGCTTTTGGCAGAATGATGTAATTGTGAATATTAAGGTACCGCAGCTACATAAATGGTCATATAACCCTAATATTTTGCATGGTGTATCCTGACACATAGGGGAAACTAGCAGAAAAAGGTTCTGGGTATTGCTGCCTTTTTGCTGTCAAATATCACCCTCAACATAGCCCAAAAAACTAAAAAATGTCTGTCCACCTGACAAATTGTCATCAATGATCATTTTCAAGCATTTTATTATAGATATCACTGCCTCAAATGTACATGAATAAGCTTCTGAGTTAAGTCCAAGATGACCTTTCTAGCTAGAGGCTGATCACTTTTGATGACAATTTGTCAGGTGGACAGACATTATTTTAGTTTTTTGGGCTATGTTGAGGGTGATATTTGACAGCAAAAAGGCAGCAACACCCAGAACCTTTTTCTTCTAGTTTCCCCTATGTGTCAGGATACACCATGCAAAATATTAGGGTTATATGACCATTTATGTAGCTGCGGTACCGGCCTATTAAGTTTCGAGAAAATCTCATATTGCATTGTATTGTGAGATATCTTATGTTAATTTGTCCACCTCCTCATGACATAAAAACAAATGCAAGAAATATACAGTATCTATCCATTTATCTATCTATCTATCTATCTATCTATCTATCTATCTATCTATCTATCTATCTATCTATCTATCCATCTATCCATCCATCCATCATCTATCCATCCATCCATCCATCCATCTATTTATATATGTATCTATGTATCTATCTATCTAATTTTGATGTAATCTATTGGAGATATGATTATGCCAATATGTTGAATCCCCTTAGTCAGTGTGTGATTTTCCAGGGGGGATGCGTGGGATTTCCCCCTTTCTGGTCTACATATCCCTGCCTCTGCTGAATTATTTGTATCCCCGGTGGTGACAAAATGTATCCCCTCCCTCAAAGTGATCAATGCTACTTAACCAATAGACCATATATTATATGAGTAAAGCACTGTAACATGAGCTAGCGATAGAAGGATAACATCCGAGCAGCAGTTGCTGGTTGTATTTAGCCTCTACAGAGCTCCGGGACGCCGGCTACCAGCGGAAGTTGTTTAGCCGCCAACAGGTGACTGCGAGCCGGCTACAGGCGCCGCCAGATGACGGTCCTTTCAGGGGCCGTGGTAGTGGAGATTAGCCAGAAAAAGTGAGCGTCATGCGGCGATGACCGTTAAGTTTAGGCACCAAAACGACTCGTTAAGTTTAGGAAAAAGAAGGTGCTTGGATTAAAAAACTCCCGAGGAACTAAGGAGCGTTTCCTAAGTGAAGATTTTCACAGCGAAGTGAACTGCGCTTTTTTCCAGCGTGAAAGCGTTGTATTTTTCATTGAATACTGAAATGCATAGTTAAGTGTTTGTCTTCCTGGACATTCATGGTATTTCAAGGGGGATTTAATTCATGTTTTGTTTTGTGGTGCATGATCAAAAAACATCCTCCTCCTTTTTTTCACAAATCACACCCTGACCTTAGTAATTAGGAAGTTATCTTACAGTGACACTTTGTTACAGTAAATCTTGGTACTTGTCCCAGTGTCTGATACGTAGCAGTCTGCAAGTGGGTCTTACATGAGGGACATCTCATGGTCTCCAAGATTATAATAGATGGTGGCGAGTTGGTAGAAAGCCTGGGTATTGTCACTCTTTAACTTGGATGCAGCTTTGAGGTCACCAATGGCCTTCCCCATCTCTCCCATTTGAATAAAACACTCTGCTCGAATCTCACGAGAGGTTGCATCCCAAACGCAAGTCTGTAACAGACGGACAATATGTCTTACACAGCGGTGGTATTCACATCCTTTAATTAAGTAAAATTACTAATACCACACTGTCAAATAATCTTACAAAAAAGTAAAAGTCCTGCATGAAAAATGTTACTTTAGTAAAAATATGTAAGTATCATCAGGAAAATGTCCTTAAAGCATTAAAAGAAAAAGTAAAAGTGTTTAACGGTCTAATCATTTCAGCTGGACTTGTAGGCCTATATATTGTTGGGTAGTTTATATATTATAATAAAACATCAGATTTTATGGTCTTACAAACTGCAGTACTAGTTAGTTTACAAATGCTCTTCAGACTCAGCAGTAAAGTTAACACGGTCAATGTCGTGCTTGCAGGACAATCAGACAGGTAGGTATCTTACCTCAATGACAGTGTTGAGCTGGGCAGCAGCTGTCTCATAATCCCTTCTCCAGAAGCTGATGCGTGCCTGAGCCACCAGCCGCTCAATCTCATCTGATTTTGTCAGCAGACTCTGGGCTTCCCTCATCTCTTCGGCGCTAGGGTTGGACTTCAGCTGGAACATTGCAAGGCAACACAATACATTACATGCTAATGGTCATGATTAAAGCAGTGTCACTAGAAAAAAAAGAGTGACTTAAGAAAATTGTATTTAGTCCTTTACCAACACATATATATGAGCCCTTATACAGTATTTTTGAAGAGGTACTTGTGTTGCCTTCAAGCATTGCCTTACAGAGCATTTGCAGTGCTCACCATTCCCTAAACCCATTCAATTCTAATCACCTGCATCATAGATGTCATCATATTCACGAGAGCAATCTCAGCTAACAACACATCCTTTACAAATAGACCTGGGTGTACTGAAAGTGTTTCCTGCTAGCTCAGCTTAGGAAAAAAGAATAATAATGAATAAATGTGATGCATTAACCTTGGGAAACATTTACACAATTATTATATAATTTCTATTACATACAAACTCCCAAAAAGTGACAAACAGTACAAGACAATACAAGACTGACCACTGAGCTTCAAACTACATATAATAAAGCTAATCAAAAGGTGACTGGTTTCTTTGTGTTCAATACAAATAAATGTAAAGGCAAGGAATTAATGATCAAAACAGGCTTATGAGGCTGCAGGCCCACCACATGCCCTTGGCACAATATGACAGTTAAGTCCATTCAGCTCATCAATAACAAAACCTCTCATGTTGTCGACCTCATAATATAACTGGACAGTATGATGAAATAAATCAATGATCAATGAAGCTGTTCATAAGTTAAACTATTGCCCTTCTTTCAAATGATATTGAAAAAACACTAAGCCTAGTTTTCTTTGCTTCAGAGATTTCCTCTCCGAAGGCGAGCCTGTATGGAGAGAGGAGTGCAGACTTATCAACATAGCTGACATAGTCTTCCCATTGTCAGACCTATCTCCACAGCGCTGCAGCTGACTTCACTGACTGGTTTCCCAGCATAGTTGTGCCTTGGGTTCATATACAAGTTGCACATATATTGCATAGCCTTTACAAATATACCAGTTTCTTCCAATGATTTGTGTCCAGTAGATGTGTTCCTCATACAGTTCTGTCAGACCAACAATATAAGTCTGCAGTATGACAAACTGTGTGCAACTATGTGAAAATAAAAGTTTCAGACCAACTGATGTAAAAACACAAACTCACAGATGTGAAGTCCGGTTTGAGTTCAATAGCTCTGCTCAAATCTTGCAGTGCAGACTTTGACTTCCTCATTGCTAGAAAGACTATAGCTCTCCTGTAGTAGGCCATGCAGTTTTTGGGACCCCCATCTGACAAAAGGATACAGTTAACATGACTAAACAAGTTTGGGGTTCAATTTCCTGCTGTAAAAATATATATTTAAAATGTGGCATGCTTCTGTCACTTACCCACAGCAGCATGGAAATGAGAGAGGGCATCGGCTAGCTGACCAGCATCGAGCAGTTTCTTCCCCATCAGCATATGACTGTCTACACTCCCATACCTGTGACATTTCACTCCTGAAAAACATGCACAATACTGATATCCTGCACCACAATACCAAGCATATTAGCACAGACTAGTTACTACAGTAACGTTAATGTTCCTAATGTATCCACATTAAGTATTGACAAATGATAGGCGGTAGCATGAAATGTTAGCATTATCAAGTCTGTAACGTTAATTATGAGAGCGATGACGAGCTAGCTGTCACATGTAAGCATGTTAACATTACACCTGTAGGCTCAAACTAACTAGTTACTTTAACTAATAAGCTCAAATCGGTTTGCTTCAATATAAGTTAACATAACTGATTAGTTGGAGTATGGCATGCCGTTTAGGAAATGATTATATATACAGTGTGTGTGTGTATATATATATATATATATATATATATATATATATATATATATATACAGTGTATATATATACAGTGTGTATATATATATATATATATATATATATATATATATATATATATATATGTGAAGTTTGAATTTATGGAACGATACTTAAATATATGGAATGGAACGTGAGAATATTAAATGAAAGTCTGAATAATGGAATAAAGTTTGAATATATAGAATGAAAGTCTATGGAATGAAAGTCTGAAAATTGGATGGATTAATTGATAATTGTATAACTTTTTTTTAAATTGATTTATTTTGTCTTGGGGCTTAGTATTTCTAAATGTCTTACTTCTAGATTCAGAAAACAGCTGGATTATGTTTCTGTTTCGGCGTATTGGGAACAAAGATGACTTAGGCTATTTGTTTGAGTTTCCCTCAGCCAGAAAATCATGACTATTAAAGTGTAGCATATGTCGTCATATCTATCATATCTGACTGTGTTTCTATGTTTTAGACTAAACTTTTAGTTGACGCTGGCATCGCTTTGATTACTTTGTAAATTTGAGCATGTGTGCAAACTATATAGTACAGTATTTGGAGCAGAAGTTGTCATTAAACAGCATCCCTGGTCATTAACTAGATGGGTTACTTTCAATCCAATGCTGTAGAGACATCTGCGATTACATACCACATCATAGTTGATACATAGTTGTTCCAGGGGGCAAATAAGAATTACGTAACGTTACTTGCTATCGTTAGCTTTCCAAGCAAAGTAATGTATAGTCAGGTTCTGACCTTCATATCTCATGTCCATCAAAACAAGAACATATGGGATGTAAGTCAGTAGAGTTGGATACCGAACTTTGATCATTTTAAGCACCGACCAAATTGCCTCCATAGCATCGAGTATCGAAAACGAAAAGTGGCTCCAATACAAAATTCCAATAGGAGTAAAACCTATATGAGCAAATCACATCAGCGTCAGTGAACCAATAAGCATGCAGCATGCTTTAATAATGCTGATGATTGGCTGTCTACATGTCATAGAAGCTCTGTTTTATGAGTGTGCGCCTCACATAGGGTTAAAGGAGCTGGAAAAAAAAAAGAAAAAGAGTTGTAAGGTTGTCATATTTTTTTTTTTTAAACAGGTTTTTATAAAATTGGTATCAAAAATAGTATCATTCAGGAACAGGTATCAAAGTCACAGCATTGGTATGGTATCAGTACCGAACGCTTTTGAATAATACCCAGCCCTACTTAACAGTTTTCAATACTGAGTGCTGTACCACTGCATGTTTAAGTTGGTGTTTATGCTATAGTATGTGTTGTGCCTGTCATTGTCAATTTCCTTTTATTTATAGGTTTTCTGCTTTGGCAATATAGGCGTGCACACACCACCCTGGGAGGCGACTGTGGGAGACAGAAGGCCCAGCGCCGACAAGGACATTTCTACATGATTCACTCCAATACGTCATGCAAGATTCACTACAAAATATCATGCAAGTCACTACAAACTATAGTGTTGAGGCTACATACACATCACAACAATGTGTCACCCGGTGCAGTCTCGGCCCAAGGAGGCAGTGTGTTGACACGGACCCAGCCTTGTACAAGTTCAGGCTGTGGATATACAGAGAGGAGAGCAACCTGTGTTTGGAACTCGGCATGTGTATGCATGAGAATCCACAGTACACGCACAGTAAAGTCGCTCATTTTGACACCAAGGTTTGGTATAAGAGGTGATTTATTTCATTTGAATGATTGTCCATTAACATGGGTGCTGTAGATGCAATAGTTGGTAGATGTGAGGCCAGGGACACACTGACATCACCACTGCTTCGTCCACACTCACATCACCAGTACACTGCTAAACAATATGCACAATGTACAATATATATTACATACAAGTTACAACAAAAAGGCAAGACATGAGGCAATGCAGATTACAAATTGCAATAAAGGATGACTGGATCAAGCTTGAGGAATCAAAGTCATAAGTTGACTAGACAGCTTTCTACACACTCTGTAAGACTTGGAAGGTTGTTACATTTAAGGGGTTGTATACTCCTTAGTCTTTCAAAATGTTACTTATTGAACATCATTCCTTGAATTCATTTGTTTTGTTGACATTGTTCCTATCACATTCTACAGTTTGAACACTTGCTGTCTCAACATGTCACCCATACATCCCAACATTGCAGAATCAGGAAAAGGCAGTTTGTTGTGATAAAGCAGATACAAGTGATGGGAGTTGTTTATTTAACTGTAAAAGTACACCGAGCACAGACAGCCCTCGCTCTGCTGTATCTATTCACACAATGTTTGCTAAGCTGTGGCTGAATGTAGAACTGTAGAAGTGTGTAGATGAAGTTGTGTTACAACCAAGTTTCCCCCTCAAAATATAAAAAAACAAATGAAGTGTGAGGTGGATATAATATAGCTCCAATGACAAATATGAGGAAAATATATTTGATACAAATAAAATATGTCATAAGAACAAATAAAACTACAATGGCACACGTATTCTATAAGAATCATAAATGGCAGAATAAAAATGTATTCAAATGTTTATTAAAATGACTACAAGATTCCCTCAAGAGACATTAAGTCTGACTGATGAGAAATAGAAAAACCAAAAGGACAGAAATGAATTCCTAACTCCATTTTTTTGTTTGTTTTACACACAGAATCACAACACGGGACTTCGTAACTATGGTTGGAAAATGTTTCATTTCATATAAAGAAATTCCACAAGTAGCTGTTTTGGATGAATTGTTGGACATCAACAGCGATCCCTGTTTACGGTAAACTACCCTGTTGAAAGGTGAGGCTGGAACAGGCTACAGCAGGAACCGCAGCTGTCCACCATGATTCCCCGAGGAGTTTTTAAATGACTTAAGAAATCTGAAGAGAGCGTCTGTGGGGGTCTGCTCTTGTTCTTGGTGATAGTTTTAAACTACTACTTGGCACTTTTGACTTAGCACTTTATGACACTTTGTGTCCTATTCCTTCTTTGTGTGAATGCCCTTAGTGCGTCTCAATCAGATTACCAGTATAAAAAAAGAAAAGTTAAATAAAAATAAAGTGGATTTCTGCAGTTCTTCTAATCAGCACATACATTTGAGCAAAATGTTAAACAGAACAATTAATGAATCACAATGTCAGTAGGTCTTACCAAGCCTGGCACTGCCAGACTAAGAGCTATAGCATCTGGAACCACTCCGTTCATTTGCAGAGCAAATGAAACACGAGCTGGCAGAATCAGATCCATCTGGTTTACAGGCCAGGTCTTACCCTTAACTGGCAATGACCAGCACTGCCGGTGGTGCTGTTGAGGTGAATTATCCTACAGGTGTGTCTATTATTTTGCCCATCCCATTTATATCAATGAGAATAGGCTTTATAACTAACACCTGTCAGGAAGACAATACAGTTCAATGGCCACAAAAACTGAACTTTTAAACCTTCATTAAAACCAACAACAGTTTGTTTCCATCCAGAGGAGTAGAGGGGAAACAACTCTGTGCTGTGTTTTCAAGGTGTGGTGCAGGGAAATATGATCCGCCGTGAGCACGGTGGACTTTATTTTGAAAATTAACTGGATTTTTATTTTGTTTCTGTGCTCGACTTCCTGTCCCGCACTATCTGCCGTGTGCTGAACTGCTGCGGAGCTCTCTGGCGTCCGGCAAAAATAGAAGCTCTGCGTAGCTGCTCCGGACCGCCGGAGCTGGGACGGAGTAGGGGCGCAGACGTTCTGCAGTCAGTGGAAATACACACATTGACTTTAATGGAAACCTAATGACTGCGCCGCAGTTCCGGAGCTGAGCCGCAGCCGTTACGCATCCAGTGGAAATAAGCAGTAAGTCTCCCACATCTTGTTGTTAGAGACTTACTGCTGTCGACTGACACGTCCACTGTTGGTGTCAGTCGCACCCGCTGTAGTCACTTTATTTGACTTAATCTGCCTCAATAACGATAAATGAATGATAATTAATCACGTTGTTCTAAATCATCTGTTTTTGAAGCCAAACTTTCCAGACGACGGACAGTTGCTCAATTGACTGGGACTCGGTGTTATCGGTGAGTTATCCTCTATTATGCTTTCCATGCGGCTGACAGCATCAGAAGGTCGATGTCGATACATTTTCGAGCGGAGCTAACAGTGGAGCTAACAGCTAACGGGGGAGCTAACAGCAGAGCAAATAGCGAAGCAAACGGGCCTGAAGGCCATTTGTGGTCGAGGCAAGAAGGGATACAGCTACGTCCGTGTTTTGTTTGGAAGGGACTAGTTTGCCTCGTGTGGCCCATGGTGTGTGGATTCACTGGACCGACTCGACATGTAGGCAGGCATGGATTGTAGGCGGAGCTCGGGAGCTTCAGAGCTAAGGGGGGGCTTCTTTAGGTGTCCCTAAAGAAACGTGTATCTAACAGTAGTTTCGCATTACATTAATTAATTTGCACGCACGTTTTATTTATTTTATACCGTGTACTCTCCGTGTAAATTCATGTACCGAACCGAGACGCCCGTAACGTTTCGGTTCAATACGAATACATGTACCGTTGCACCCCTAATATACTCATAGATACGTCATTTCTAATTTATACTATGCAAACCATCTTTCTGCAGAGCTGCAGAGATGGTTGGCCCCACAGCTCCCAGAGAGAGGCTCGTCTCCTGAAACATGGGACACCAAAGATGCCGCAGAAGTTTGATTGGACATCAGAGCCGGAAGGTGGGATTTCAGGACAGTTGTGGTCCCCACATGCATCAGCCCACATAGGCGCACAGCAGCAGAAGTATAAATTTTGCTTATCCTCTCACCCACATTTAGTCAGATTAGAGGGACCTTTCAACCATTCAGAGCATGAAGGCTAAGACTGTGGCTGTTGGAGATGAGGGAAAGGAAATGTACAACATTAAAATCAGGGAGGAACAGTAGGCGACATGAGGATCTGCATCTGTAAGACCGTGAAACCCGCATGTATCCTCCTTGGCAGTTGGAAACATGGAGTGACATCACAGCACATTGTTTTGTTCCCGTGTGAGTTGGTCACTCATTATCTTCTTTTTCCACACAAAATAGCGGTTTCCTCTCATTTCACAGTGACAGCTGGAGAAAAGGCATGCTGCACATTTTCCACAAACCTCTATCTTCCTTAACACGGTTCATCCTCGCGTCATGCTCTTCTCAACAAACGTCTTTTTCGCGTGCGTGCCTTGCCTTCATACACACATGTCAACAACGCCCTCGTTGGTGATCAGAAGTCGAGTCTTGAGCCCTGGAGCCATGTCCTTCATCTTCACCTGCTCCAAGTCAAGGAAACCCTGCCCAGAGTCTTCGTCCCCCGAGGACGGCTGAATGCTGTCGGGCTGCCGCAGGCCTGAGCTGCACCCTGTGGAGTACACTCCTGAGTCTCCGCTGCCCTGGCGACTGTGTCTGCCACTGGAGACATAAAAGGGGAAGGTACATTCATTCTATCACTTGCTGGCAAAAATATACAATGCAACACACGTAATTATATGTGAACACTTGTGAGGTGAAAGACCAAAAGCCATATAAATATAAACACCCTTGAAAATGTTGGGGGTTTCCCACAGGATTGTGTGAGACTGTGTTGGGTGGACCTCGGAGCCTCTAGGGGACTCGGGGACTCGCTCCCCCAGAAGAAAAAAGTGTCCATTTCAAAGTTAAATGCATCATCGTGGTCTTGACGCACTTTGAGAGCAACATTAAATGGCTAGATCTATGAAGAACTGTGTGCTCTGTAAACTGTTGAATCATAAACACATTGCTTGTATAGATATTAGAGATTACAATTTTTAGGCCCATTCTGATTTTTCATCGAGTTTGACAGCCAATACCGATTTTAGCCGATTCCGATTTCATTTTTTCTAACCATTTTACAGCACACACAAATATTTATTTTCTATCTTTTCTTTAATAGAACATTTTACATAAAACATTTTTTTAATAGATAATTGATCGCTATAAAATTATACTATATAAATTGTACCCGACTGACAGTCACTGTATAAATGACTATATAAACTATATAAATGACTCCTGGTGTGGGGAATTCACACATATCTAAAGTGCAACGTTATGAAAGAACCATTTCCTTCTTTTCACATCCAATATCCAACAAAAAAAATTTGATATATTTAGCAAACTAAACTTCTGTATGTATGAAAACAGGGGGAACAGGTAATGGCAATAAAAAAAATAAAAAATAAAAAATAAATAAAATATTTATATATATATATATATATATATATATATATATATATATATATAATATATAAATAACAAATAAAAATAAAATAAATATAGCCTTAATGCAGTATAAAGATATTTCTCAAAACACACACACAGACCTGTTTGAACGTCAACAGTAACGTTACCTGAAAACAGCGTGTAGTTCCTTTTTTTTAAGCAAGTTTGCTTTATGTGTCATTGTGCATAAATGTGAACACTACCGTTGCTGTCAACAGGCTTATCTGCTAACGTTAGTTACCGACGGTTACCTCGGAACAATCCAGCAAATAGACGGTACCCGAGAGTGCTGTTACCTGAAACAGATGATTTAACGTCACCGCTCATTTTACACACAGTTTAACAACAAAACTAAACTCTTTAAAGATTCCTATGTTTTAATGTTGGCTTTAAGCGGTATGCACCCCCACTAACCTGGAAAGCGTTTTAAACAGTAACGTTAATACAGCGTGTCGGAGGAATACAGCGTCTCTTTTTGTTTTGTCTCCTACAGCAGTCAGCGGGGAGGCAGAGGGACCACAGCGTTCGCTAACGTTAGCTTCTTGTCTCATCTGGGGTCTGATAAACAGTAAACTCATCAAAGTCAGTGTGCCCAACTCTATTTTCCAATAAACTGTAGCTGTCATATTTCACGGGACCCGCGTGAGTGCAGTTTTCATGTTCCAGTTTTTCAGCCTCAGAGGGGAGAGAGAGAGGCTGACTGTTCGACTGAGATCAGTAGAGCAGACGGCTCTGCAGAGCCGTGTATAATTACGACTTTATGACATTTCATAAACAGCTGATGGAGCGGCAGTGCGCCGCTGCTACATGCATACAGCGGAAACCCTGCATGTGCACGTGTGGTGCTGATGTTGCGCGATGTAAATCATGCGGTGCCTGAGTGCATTTGACCGGCATAAAATCGGCATATGTCAGACTGACCGGCAGGTCGCCGGTCATGGCCGATGACGTGAAAATCGGCCAATTCCGGTCACCGGCCGGTCAATCGGTGCATCTCTAATAGATATGAATGGTGATGACACGACAAAAAGTCACAAAGCATGGTCAACAAGATGGAGTTTAAAGCAGTTCAAAAGTCTTGTGAGTCTGTTGTCTGAAGTTTGCTGGTGTTGGCTTGAAACAAACCAATGCTTACAGCACTTTGTGTTTCTATAAATGTCGCTATTCCAAGGTACAGATGTGGTCCTTTATGATATGGGGATTCATCTTGGCAATTCTCCAAACTGATACAGTAGAAATGCTTGATTTTTTAGTTTGTATCTAGTTTAAATTGTCCTTAAATGAAATTCAGTCACTGTCAGGATTTGTTTCCAGCAACCCATCATCAAAGAGTAAAGTAATTTCTCTCACAATGTAGAGGGATTTCCTAATTTATAAGGGACACATGTAACATGTTTTAAACTTCCTGTGACTAAAATCCAAATTACCTTTTGTTCTTATACTGTATGTATTTTATACTCTGTGTTAACACCTTATTTTGAAAAGCGGACATAGTCCCATGTGTGTCCTGGGCCGTTCCAATGCATTTACGGTAAAGGTCAGAATACAGGGGCACTCCAATTTTAGCAGCGGTATTTGGACATGGGACATGAGAGTGATGGCTAACTTGATGCAGAAACATCACACGCTGCCTCTGGACCACCCGAGAAGGACAGGATAAGACCTAGGTTGGCTGATCGCCGTCTCTTGCATCTCCGTGGTCAAACCCCTCGCCGCCAGAGACAGACACAAGCGGAGCAGAGGCAAGTCTCAGCGAGTACAGCACACGTAGTGACATTGCTCGCGGAGCAATATTTGTAAACTTATTTAAATGAAATCATTTGTTTACTTTTTACTTTACTGGCTGCTTGCATTTCCTGGCCCCGCGTAACGTTTTACCTTTAATGTTCTTATGAGAACAATATTTTGGCTATGAAACTGTGGCGAACACGTGAGCTGATGTAGCATCAGAGATGAACCCACCTGCTGTCTGACGGGGGCACCGGCAGGGCCTCAGGGGGAGGGATGTGGTTTTCCAGGACCGGTGGTTTTGGACAGACGGTCACCTTATCACACAACAGCTCCGAGTCGGAATCCGTGGTGAGGAGGCGAGGAATGTCAGAACCAGATGAGTCACAAAGATACTGGGGGGAAGACCGGGGTGAGGAGGAGAGGACAGAGATTGAAATAAGACTGATATATAAACTTTAGTGAGATTAAATTCTGACATGCAAATTCTTCGTCAACTTATAATCAACGTGGTGGGTACTCTGCTGCTATATCAATTGGCTAGCTATACATTCTTTCACTAACACCAAGCAACACAGCCTTCCTGTGCTGCATTTAAAAGGTAACTACCGTTCTTTTCAACCTGGACCCTATTTTGGATAGAGTCTGGTGGGTTTAGTGCTAGCAACTTCAGAGCTGTTTCTGGTTAAACAGAAAGGTCTTAAACAGGTGTTAAAGGTCTATCTCTGTAGGGATCCTTTCCATAATGATGTCAGACACTTAGAATATTAATCTGAGCCTGTCAGCGGCAAAATAAAGCACTTCTAGTGGACTAAATTGAGGATGCACATTTGCCCCATAGGGAGGTCGTCGGTTCAATCCCCAGACCGACGGGATAAAATCTGGGTGGGGAAAGTGAAAGAGCAGCGCTTGTCCCTCCCTCATTACCACCACTGAGGTGCCCTTGAGCAAGGCCCTAAACCTCCAACCACTGCTCAGTGGCCAGCAGATCAGACTGTGGTTGTACTGGGCAGCTTCCAGGTATGAATGTATAACTGTGTGAATGTGATCAGGGCAAAAGAGAGGCTGCCTCTCAGTGAACCTTCCCTGAATAAATAAAGGTTAAATTAAAAAATTAAAAATTGCAGCCCGGTCTGTGGCTGCCGGTTACAGCGGTCACGCTTAATACTGGACCAATGTCAAATATTATTGTTCCCATCAGTCAATTACACACAAAAACATAGGAAAATAGGGTTGAAAAAAACAGTAGTTACCCTTTAATTCAATTGGCCAAATATATGACAATAATGTTCTCAAAACAACAACTATTTTGACTTCACATATCAGAAATCTTAACAAACTAGATGTGCCACAGAGCCAAAGCTGTGGCTTCATACCTGGAAGTGTGGCGGCAGCTGGTTGGAGGGGTAAAACGTCGCCTTAACAGTCTTGAAGAACCAAAAGGAGCTGCAGATTATGACTAATACCAACAAGAAGCAGATCACCAGAGAGAGCAGGAAGTAGCCAAAGATCTGCCACCACGGAATGGCACCTGTTGAAGTGTGACACGTACATAGATCACATCAAATTTGAGTAGAGTTGCATGTTGCTTCTGTTATCACCTACATACACTCACACGGTTACATACAAACTTGAATGTGTAGCTTCTGTTATACTCCATCCACTGGCCAAAAACCCACTTACAGTACACCCACTAACATCTGGCTTCTGTCTGCAGTGCCAAAAGTTACAGTCAGTCAGTTATTGATACAGGACACCCAGTGTGGACACAGTCTTCTTAAATCTTAGCGATGTTAATCCAATGCACTTTTTGTCAAATTCCGTGAATATCTCCTCACGGTCACGCTCTCTACTTTGTGTGCGCTGAAAAATAATCTGGCGTGTAAATGAAAAACAAACAGAAATGTCACTTCTATGTCAAGATGAAACTCGGCAATCAAAACGCAACAATCCTTTTTCAAAATGGCATTTTTGCAACAAAACGATACACACATGCACCACTTGAATTACTCTTTAAAAACAGCAACACACTGATGTACTTTATACAAATCACTGCTCTCTTTAGTACTCTGTATACCTATTTTCTCATACAGGCTTCTGTGATATTGTTCCAGTACAGAACATCTACTTACATGTTAATGAACGCACAAATAGAAAGGCATCAGAAACAAATATATGCAGTTTATTTTTTCCCATTGCAGGTTTTTACAACAAACACAAAGAAAAGTAGATTTACAGTACGGTAATCAATACAATGTTACTGTAAACAAACAAAAAAACAATACTGTAAAAAATAATTGCAGTAAAATTATAGTGCAATGGTAAACAAAAAAATGTTTAGTAAAGGATGTGGTGGATGGTTTATGGATCCTGCCTTCTGTTAGGGTCTGGCCTCCTACTCTTCTCTCTTCCTCTCGCTCTGACTGCCTCCATGTTTACAAAGTTCTCACAAAAGAGGTGAGCTCACCTGAGGTCTATTTGTAGTGCTGAGGCTCAGACTGACCGGTGTTCAAGAACTATCTAGTGTTGCCAATTTCAGATAGTGTTTTGCATTTTGAAGAGAAGTGTTTTCAATGATGATTGCAAGAGTTTTCATTCTCGAACAAAGTGTCTAATGTAAGAAACAGTGTTTCGTGTTTTGCAAGAAGTGTGTTACAGAAGTGCAAACAAAGTGCAAAGCAGAAAACATGTTGGTTCCTTAGTTTAAGGCATGGTTATGAAAGATTCTTTTAGGCTAGAGGTGGGAATCTTCACTGATCTCCCGATTCGATTACGATTATCATGTCAGCGATTCAATATCTCGATGCATCACGATGCGTCAAATACATTTTTCTATTAAAGCCATATAGGATATCTAATTAATAGCTTTTCAATCTTCAAAAACAAAACATTCTGCAGTGCTCTAATACTAAATAAATTGGATACATAAAACTACAGCACTGAGCACATGGCACTTCCTGAATGTGCAAAACCTAACAGAATACGTAAACAGAAATGTTGTTAGACATACATTAAATTGTAAACAGAAATAATCGATTATGGCCCGGCTGATTATCGATGCAGCATCGTCCACGTCCACGATTCGATGCATCGATTATTGGATTCATTTCAACACCTCTATTTTAGGTATTATTGTTTGTGATTAAAAAAGTGTTACCTTCGGTCTGCATGCAGTGGGGTGAGGTGAAGCTGCTCTTCTTGTTGAAGAAGTCGTAGCGTGACTGGACCCTCACACAGTACCAGGTCCAGGCCTTCAGGTCCGACAGAGTCACCACGGTGGCCTTGCTAGCCAACATCTGGGTTTCTACGGCCTGAAGGAGAGGTGAGACCTTTAGGAAGGCTACTTCATTTCATTTATTCATGAGCCAGCATACTACAGTTAAACCCAAAGTTTGAAAAGAAATCTTTCAGCACAGATGTCATTCAACCACATCATTATTATATATGTTTCATTATATCATTAGTATTAACTAACTGATGAATGATGATCATTTCTACCCCAGTATTAAATTAGTATTTTTTTAATGTTCATTGTAGTAAATCACCCACTTCTATGCATGTCTGTTTACCCCTGAATACCATTTGAAAAGGCTATAATAACAGTCAGATCAGATCAGAGTCACTTCATAGCTGTCGTGCATTAGTGTGACCACAAATGTCTGGGCAGACATATCTTTTGACATTGATGGTGGTTTACAGAGATGAATGCTCTGTATGTAAATAGGACTTTGGTTTTCTCCTTTATCCTCATTCAAATATGGGCGATTATGTTAAGCAAATGACAGCCAGCAAGCGGGAGAACAAATACGATAAACAGCGGTGGCTCAAAGGTCTGCGGTCAAAGATGGTGACCGCAGACATGATGAAGCAAGGTGTGTGTTGATGTCCTTTACCGTCACTGGCCTACATTTTCAGTATTGCTACAATAACACTGACTTAAAAATAAGCTGGAATGGAAGTTTCTCAAACAAATAGCTTTATGGCTGGTTCCTCAAAACACCAGTCAACTCTCACAGGAGATGTGCAGGCCAGGCCAGAGGAACTGAGAATCTGAGCTGGTGGAAATTTGGTGTCTCTCATTATATCATATAAAAAACAAAAAACATTGCAATATTTTTCTTTTCTGCAGGTATAGCACATACCGAAGTATTTCCAATCCATCAAAATGTTGCTGAAATATTTTGTTCCGATGCTTTCATGGACTCTCTATGGGCTTCTCCCTTGACTGTATGTCTCCACATCCCTCTGATTGCCTGCAAGCTTCTCCTGTACTATACGGTAATTTGTCTGCTATGCGACAGAAAGTCGCTTGGTTATGACACAATCGTTAGCCTATTTTTACAAAAACGTTTTTTTGGCAGTTTGCCGATTATCTGTAGCGGCGTTTTATTTGCCTGATAACCGATAAATGTAATGAATTAAAAAGTGGTCTACTTTGGCTCGGCTACAGCTCTGTGTCTGTCCCTCTGCTCCGGTTTCACTCATCACTGAGTCTGACTTAATGTCCCCCCCACAACACTACCTGACTATCTCTTACTGGGTACTATGTTGAAAGTTTTTCATTTATTAAATAATTGCTTAAATCATTTAAACAAAGTTTTGTTTGCAACATTTCAAAATCGGTCGATCCCTAATGTCAACAGCTAAACAAAAAAGAACTGGATCTGAGCAATGAATCCAAAATGAGCACTAAGGCTTTCAGTGTGAACGCAGTCAAAGTTAGTTCAAAGGAATATAGTAGGCATGGGCCTAGTGTTTGTCAGAGGGATGAGAGTTGAGTTTCCTACCTGTGTGTCTACAGAGCGTTCCCAGTAGAGGATGTGGTAGTACAGGTCTTCGATATGGTCCTTCATGGAGCTGTTGGTGCTGGTCAGAGGGTCAGAGATGATAATGTCCAGGCCACTTCCAGCAGGAGAAAGATCCACTCTGGATGGAGGACCCACAGCAGCTAGCAGGAGAGAGGAATGGATAGATGAGAGGTCGTTGGGGCCTTTTATTTTTGAAAGCTTCAATAGCACAAACCTCGTATTCAATAATATAATTAAAAAAACAAGTTTTAAATTACGCTTACTCGTAAATTTAACTACAGGAATCTTGATTCACAATATCATCACATACTCAAGTATAGAAATGAAACTGATATTTGATTCATTTATTAGTTGATTCACGAAAATTGTATCAACTACTTTTTTTGATAATCAATCGATAGTCTTAGTCTTTTACATGCAAAAATGACGACCTTTCTATTCTCTCTCTCTCTGTTGTTGAAAACAGCTGAATGAGCATTTTAGAGATAGGCCTTTTTCTATTTAATCCATTTATTATAGGCTGTTTATTTATATTTATATTAGGGCTGTCAAACGATTAAAAAATTTAATCTAATTAATTACATACTCTGTGATTAATTAATCGCATACATAATTAACGGTGCCTGAACCCGTGCCTTAACTAGCTAGCGGTAGGCTAACGTTAGCTGCTGTTGAGTATAGTGTTAACTAGTGTGACATGCAGCGGGGTTTGTGTTTCCTGTAACGTCTGTTTCAGAGCAGCAGAAAGAAGAGCAGACATATCAGTGGCACCAGATTTTCGTCTGTACGCAAACGTCAATATGGAATGGATTATGTGTGCGTGTTGCAGCCGTGTATTTTCAAACAGGAAAGTAAACCTTGTCTTTGCATTTTATTTTGATCACTATCTGTTTAAATTAAAGTGCATGTGACATCTCAAACAGTATGTGATCTACTTACAACTGCACATTTAGCCTTCTTTTTAGAAACTACTAAGTTATATATTGTGTATCGCCATTCAGCAGAAAAATACAGAGATATCATTTTTGGTCCATATCGCCCTGCCCTACCACAAGACCAAACTAAATACTTGCAGCGAATCTGCTGCGATAATGGGATGATGCTTAAAACATTTAATGTGATTACAGCAGGGACATCAGCGAAGCAGTTTGCATTGATCTATAAATGATTGTGTGGTTCTTCCAGTATGTGTTATCGTGTGTAATAAACCCTCTCCTTCACCATCTGAAGGCAGCAGGACAAATATGTTGTGAAATCTGCAGCCTCTGATTGGATAAGTGCTGCCGCAGAGCCATTACACACAGCCGTCTACTGTGTTAACCTGGGTAAAAACATGGCAACCAGGCTGCTACAGAATAACCACACACACACACACACACACACACACACACCTCAACACACATCAGATTGTCTCCCGGCTACTCTTAATGTCAGGGTCGTGGGTTCGAGCCCCAAGTTGGGGTAGCTTGTGGTACTAGGTAGAGTGGTCGCCCCCTGATCACAAGGTTGGCGGTTCAATCCCACACAGCTGGCCACTGTTCCTGATACTTAGGATGGGTTGAAACACAGTAACAGAATTTGACTACACTCCTGTGTGTATGTGACGATTAAGAATAACGTTTTGTTTATTATATATTTTTATAACTTGGTTTTCCGTTGGCATCCTTTCCAACGTTTCTGGCAAAGGTGTTTTCATGTTTCATTCAGTTGTGTTCACGTCGCTCTGCGCCACCTAGACAAGAATCTAAGTTTCTGGTGAAGCGCTTCACCGTTTAAGTCACTCTTGTCATGCTTCACTGTGATTGGCTTAGTTGTTTTTACAGCTATGTGACCAACAAGAGAATAAATGAATCAACACACTCCCTGATCTATATTCCACCTCACCCATGTAGCCTGCTGCACCTGAGCCAAAATAGCAGGTGAGTTTGGAGACGCCCACACAGTCCGTTCGCCCAAATCTTTACTATCACCTTTCATCTGATCTCAGCTAGTCATTGTTTGGGTTGCTGCATAGTACACATTGAGACCTAATTATATACAAGAAATAATTCATTTTGAGAAGCATTAACAAATCAATCAGTGAGCAGTATGAGGACCTGCTATTCCAGCCTGTGTGGGGAATTGTAAGCTTAGTGACGCTGTGTTTACAGAAACCACGTTGGAGATGTTATCTTATGCTTCTCACGTGATCTTGACTCAACTCAACGCTGTGGTTTTCATAGTTCAGAGCTGCAAAACACATGCAAAGGTTTCTTTTTCAAAGAATGTCGCTCACAGCTACCTTGTGGTTGTACACTCTTTTGTTCAGTTGCCCTTTTGTTCGGTGCATTTGTCTTGTTTTGGATGGTTTGTGTCACCAAGGATGACATGCTGCCATAGGATTGTGTATGAAATATCTTTCCTGGAAACTGTGAAGTATCTGCCTGACAACATTTAGAGGGACTGATTCTCTCCCTCATCCCACTCCCCTGGGCTCCCTCCACTCGTCTTCATCTCATCCCTCTCTCTTACCATCTTTATCAGGGCAGAAATCCTTCGTCACCCAGTCGGAGACACGCCCGTTCACACTGGCTTGTACACGAAGCACGTAAATGCCCAGGTAGTACAGGTTGAACTTTGTAAGGTCACATGACCTATGTGACGTCTTCTCACATGCCGTTTCCCACACTGGACTCTTTCTCTTAGACTTTAGCTTGAACTTCCTGAAAGGACGAGAAACAAAACAAAATGTAGGGCATTAATCATCGTAACAGAAAATCCATCTTTAAATAGACATCCTTTATTAAAAAAAAAAAATATATATATATATATATATATATATATACACCCTTCACCATACTAGAGATTGGCATGGTTTTATTTCAGTTAGCCTAATAGCTAGTTTGATTTGCATTGAGAAATGATTTTATGGAAAGTACCCCATGCCAATCTCTAGGTATGGTGAAGGGTATGTGATGATGTGGGGGGGGGGCTATTTTTAATTCCAAAGGCCAAGGGAACTTCATCAGGATGCATAGTATCCTGGATCAATGAAATAACTGGCCTTTCAAAATAACAATCTGCCTGCCTCTATGGGAATCTAACATAGGGGTGTACTGACTTATGCCGCCTGTATTTTAAGGAAGAACATTTATTTATTTATGATACATTATTCATTCACAAAAAAAATTGGTGTCCTTAAAGGTTGGACTTTTCCTCATTTTTTTAATTAATGCTTTAAGATCAATTTCCAAAAGATGATTTTTTTTTATTCCTCTTTTTAGTCAACTTTAGCATGGGTATGAATACTTATGAGCAGCACTATATATATATATAAGAATAAATGGTAAAAGAATATGGAACTGTTAGCCTGTAATGCTAACTCCTTTCTTGGTACAAAGAAACCCCCCAAAAACTGTTCTAATAATCTGTATTTATGTCTGAAACTTCGCACAAGAGAAAGATATCTTATTTGTTAATCACACCTGAACAATTTTTTTTAATTTTACATGCCAATCAAAATAAAATATGATCCATCATCTACACCGCAGTTTTACCTACTTCATTTTGTTATGCTCAACTCCCCTGGCATGACACTGCTGTTCATTGCAGAACTTGTATCTCCTTGTGCTGTTAAAGATTTTCATTTGTTTCCTGTAGTTGGTTTGGATTACATTATGACTCCTTACGAACCACATCCACTTCCTGTGGTTGACAGCTGAGACTCTTAATGTATGAACTCACGCTACAAAGGCTGGACGCAATTGAACAAACACAACCAAAGAAAATCAAGATGGAGTTTACAGGTAGTCTACCGTCTCTGTGAGGCTGTGGTACTCGTAAAGAAGATCAAACTGTGAGATGGATAAATGTCTGACTTACATGGGTTTACTGTGTTTGGAGTGGATTTTATTATTTATTATTTTATTTTGTATGACTTTATTTAACATGATGGTAGAAGGTGCAACATGTAGATGCTGCTAACTGAGGCAGATCAGACATTTCAGTTTCTTTATTCACATTGTTTTTATTATTATAATTTTAGCTTTTGTGATAAATGTTCTGTGTTTGACTGTTCAATGTCCTATGCTTATTAAAAGAAAAACACGTATTGCTGGCAATTCATCCATCCTTGCATAAGAATATAGAGCAGTTTTGATGGTGTCTCACGTTATAATGCTCCATGACATTTTTCTTCTTTATCTCTTACACAGTGAATATTAAACTTTAGCTAAACTTTAATATCTGGCAAAAAGAAAAGAAAAAATATACCGCAATTAAGCGATTTTTTCCCCCTAAATCATAACTTTGCTTTACCCATGAATAGTTGTGTTACAGACACAATATGTTGAACTGGAGCTCTACAGGAAAATCACTATACCCCAGATTCAAACTAGAGTTTGTCACCACAAAGGTGCTGCTCAGCCTCAGTGTCGCTGGTTTCTCTTCCTCATGTATGATCATGTGTCTGTAAAAGTGAGACTTACGCCACATATTGTGTGGTGAAGTTGACAGCGTGTCCCTCTGCAAAACTCTGGTCCCAATCCCAGCTCAGGGTGTAGTTGGTGTTCAGGGTGATCAGGGTCAGGTTCTTCGGTGGGGCCAGCTCTGCTGCGACTGAAACAAGCAAGGGTTAGATCCAGCATGACCACTCAGCCTATGCTGCAGATGTTGTTACAACAATATGGACCGATTCAATCAGGGTCCAAAATTGGCACCATTAACCAGCCAAATGCTAGCCTGGTCCTACCAGACTCTGGTCCATTTCATTAGTCCAGAGACTCTGGCCTCTCTCCATTGACAAGTGTTAACTTCCTTGAAAGCGGGTACTCTGTTGAAGTTTAAAACTATTGGATCTGCCCAGAGCCACTCTGGACCTGCCAGAACCAATCGCTAACATTTGGTCGTGACGTCGGCTTAGCATCGCTAGCGTTAGCCTTAGCCAACTCCTTCACCACTAACGGAGCGAGCTGGAAAATCAAACTGTTCCCGAACCCCGTGGGGAGGAGGGCCACAACATCATGGCCACCAACAAAACTCAGCAAAGATTGTTCTTGCTCGGGCTTTAACTTCTGGATATTCAGCAGCGTTGCCACAACGGACCGAATGGCTTCGCTCGCATCTTTCTCCACCGCTATTACGGAACTACAACTCAAACTAGAGCACGACATCAACGTCATCGTTCTCAGCCACTCCCTCTGTTCGCTGATTGGACCGGTGAAGAGTTGCCGGAGAAAACCCAAGAATATACCGCAAACCCAGACGGAGTACTGAAGGACAATGAAAATTGAACAGAAGTACGTAGGAGGGCGGAGCCAGGCTAGCAACTTGCTAGCAACTTGCTAGCAAGTTGCTAGCCAGCAAGTGACTAGTAGATCTGCTTCACTCACCAGCCAAAAAACAATAGTTATCTGTTGAGTGGCTGATAAAATCTGAACATTCACTCGCCATTTGGCTGGTGGACAAAAAAGTTAATTTTTGGACCCTGGATTTAATACAATAAATAATATTTTAATAATGAATAACATTACTATCTGCTGTGATTAACAATTATTTTCATTATCGATTACTTTGCGATTATTATTTAACCCAAGTGTCCTCAATTTATTATCCTATATGATAAAGAGAAGCATTTCATTCTCACATTCAATATTCAGTGTTTTAAGATTCAATACTTTATTGCCATACAACTTAGTTGCTAGGAGTTTGCCTCAGTGTGCTCATGACAGATCAACAGACAATCACAGCAAAACAGTAAAGACACATAGTAAGAAATATACACTTAATACATAACCCTAACCGCATAAAATATTACATACATCCAGGGATGAGAGATACAGTATGGAATAAAGTGTCAGGTGCTATTAAATACAGTATTAGTTAGTGCAAGCTAGTGCTGGTGCAGAATGCTTCAAAAATAAAGGCATTAATCTATATTATTCTTGTTGTCAAGAAACCCCATCTCAATACTTTGACTTCCCTACTTTTCCGTGCCACTCAACCTCAAGCCCACTGGTTCTTCCTGAAGACCTAAATCTATACAATTAATCACAGATAAATAGTTTCATTTTTTTTTTTTTTAAAGGCACAATCATTTCTTAAAACTGCTGGTCACTGTAGTTTTTAGCAAACATTATTAATGTTTATTAACATTAGTGTTGGATTAATCCAGGTTTGGTGCTCCAGTAAGTATTTGGGGCAGCAGGACGGTGTGTCGTGGGTTCATGATAGTGAAGGAACATATCACCCAGTGCAACAGTGTGGCTCATGGATGTGTAAATAGTTTTTGGACAACAATGGAGCTCTATGACATGAAAGGATAGGACTTGTTAGTAGGATAATTTCATTGCTGCAAGATCCCTCCGCCTGTTCTCCAAAGTTGACTCTGAGTTAACTTTTGCAGAGCAAAAGCGGAAGAAAAAAGCTGCCTGGAAAACCCAGCGTTGGAAGGTTTAGAGAGTACCGCTGCTCTCTCTCTCCCTCTCTCTCTCTCTCTTGGTTGAGACACACACGAGTCTGCTGCCTACAGTTCAGTGTGGCGCTGTCTCGTGCTGACCACTCTCTTTCTCTGTCCTTTTTAAAAATGAGTCAGGAAGCGGACAGCAACACCTAACTTAACTTTTAATGATATTAAACAAAGAGAAATGTTCTCCCTTCATCTTATAATGCTCATAAATCAATACTAGAGCAGCCTACTTCCTTGTTTACTGCAATGAATAAAATGCAGAGGAGGAGAAAAGAGCATCTGTCTTTACAAAAATCATCGGTTGAGTGTCTGATGGTACTTTATTTGTGCTTTAGAACGTAATCACTGTGAAGCAATGAAATAAGCTTTATTTCTCTCCGTCTACTGTACAATGACAAATTCTAGTCTTATTTCTTCATTGAAGTTTTCTGTAAAATAGTGGTAACATCTCGTCTCGTCTAGTGAACCCAATCTTGTGTCTCGTCTCGTGAGCTGGGTGTCTCGTCACACCCAATGAGCATCTTCAGGAGCATCATAACATGCAAACACAGCATGTTGTGTCAGTGTGAAACTCTGACAGAAAGCCTGACATCTCACTGTTGCAACAAACCAGATGACACTGAAGTGAGACTGTAACAATTAACCTTAGAGCATAAGTAAAAATACAACAGGCATTTTTAAAAAGCGTTTGGAAAAATATGGTCACTATAACTCTCATCTCTCACTCATACAGAGGTTACCTGGTGATAAGGCCTGCGTCCCGGTTGGGACTGTTAACTTAACCATTGACAGGGTTCATACAAATTTTAACCAATACTTTTCGGCAAATTTCCATGACTATGTATTCCTGAAAATGTCAGTCGACATTATACAATAAGAATAGAAATCTGTGTTATAGTTTACCCTCAGAGGTTTTTTTCCAGTTTTTTTCAAAACGTATGAACCCTGCATTGAGCACGGCTCTCCGGGGGAAGCCAGGTCGCCCCGGCGAGGGAGCTTACTATGGAGCTAACTAATGTTGTTTGCACTGTTGCCATTAGCGCTGTTGGCTATCTCCGTTTCTGCCACAATCTCTCTTTGTGACTGCTGAGCAGCTGTATGAGCACAAATACTGATTTAAAAACGATTTAATTGATTTCAAAATTTTCCACCAGAGTCTATGATCAGAACTGCTATATAGGGGGACTTTAAGATAAGTGTTACCATTGTGACGTTAGTGTATTGTGTACTTTGGAGACTGGAGTGAATTTAACACATTGTATGCAGTTTCAAAGCAATACAAAATACAAATGGTGCATGTTTTTTGTTAACAAAAAGGAAGTTGCATAGTCATGATTTTGTCATGATTTCATTTTTAGAGAACCATTTGAAACAATAATAAAAAAAAAAATAAAAAAAAGTAGGGATGCACATATATCGAGACAAGGATCGGGTATCAGGTCCGATACTGTGCTCATGTACTCATACTTCCGATTCCGATACCACTTCATGCATCACTGCTTGTGATGCATGAAGCTACGGTAAGCGTAGCTCCTGCAGATTCACTTTTCCAGACACAAAGACCACTGCCGGATTCGGAGATGATGAGAAACAACACAACTGTTAAACCCTCCTGCTTCCCTGAAGTCACCATATGGCAACATTTTGCCTTCCACATGAGTTATGTAAACAAACCACAACGTTAAAGCGTGTGGGCACCAACGGGACTTCATGGTGTATTCAGGTACACCTTGTCAAGTCATGACGCATTCAGGTGCAAATAATGCATGTTTTCAAAGTAACTGTTAGAACTGTAATGGTTTTATTAAGTACTTATATCAGTACTCAGTATCGGCAAGTACCCGATTCTAATTACTTGTACTTGGTCTGAAATCGGTGCATCCACAAAAAAAAGGCACACATTTTGCCAACTGGGATGTCAAACCTTTGATGCTCAGAATCTAGTGAGTGCACTCAATACCAAAAGAAACAGTTGAACACACAAAGAATAAATGAACAAGCACCAAATATGAATAATGTCAATAAGAAAACCAAACAGAGAACAAAATAGAGAGGAAGTGTACTAATGCGGTCTGAAACTTGAGCAAAGAAGAACCATGCCGGAAAATCAAGTTAAATCTCCACCACACAACACTGTGACCTCAAGAATGAGGAACAAATCCAAAACCGAGAATCGCTATGACTAATTCTGGCTCTTCAAGACACCTGTGTGCAGAGTAGGAATCGTATTTCACCATCTCTACTGAAGGAACATCATGAACTAAATTCAATAACAGCTGCAGTAGGGCTGCACAATTTAAATCACACATAAATCAAATCAAACCCTAATGGTTTCGTCCGCAGACATGACTCAGACGCTGCCCCACAAGAACTCAGTAAACACTAGACTAGGGCTGCCCCCTGAAAGTCAAGTCAAATCATCCATCGGTGACTCCGCAGCTGAAGTCAGATACTTCAAGCTGAGCCGTTGTTGTTGTTTTTTTCCCCACTCAGTGTACATTACATTATATATTTATATTCTAGCAGGGATAGCGTGCTGACGGTTTGTGACAGGTGTTCTATAGATATGACTGGTGAGGACACAGCGCAAAAAGTCACACACACAGAGCATGGTGAACAGGACGGGTGGGTTGCCGACAACGTCCACCAGCTAAACACCAGCGCCACGCGACAAATACCAAGCTACCAGCTAGCTAGCTACCTGTCTGAAACTGACGTGAGGCACTGATCTAGATCATTTATCGAGACCAGGACCCATCACTCTGTTGGTGTTTTAGAACTACAAAAAGACACAGCCAGCATAAAAACTACAGAGTAGTGTGTCTTCCCTCAGATTGTGTGTAAATAGTTCAGACACCGGTATGCAGAGAGCATATAGCAGCCAAGAGTGTTTTTCTTGTTTGGCAAACTTACAGCATTGAGTAAATGTACCAGATACAGTTGTATTTATAGCGTTTGCCGACCAAACCGTTCACCTGCTGCAGTTTGTTAAGACACTGTTAATTATAAATGTTATAATTATTGTTTGATTTCAAAATGCATCTTTTTATGAAGCTTGATTTTGACATGACTAGAAAAGCAAAGGACTGCTCAGCTCTACATTTCATACACATGTATACACAGACACGATACACAAACAACCACTACAAAACACTACAGTGGCCAACTTCCCTCAAATTAACTGAGATGAATACATGATTCCCATTGTACACCTAATGGAGTCTGATACCACGTTTTGCAATTGGTAGTGTTGGCATTAAAGAGGGTTCCGGTTAGTAATGAGGATGAAAGGTTACTAAACCCTTACAGTACACCTTCACAACGTTAGAATACTCTTAACAACTCAAGTCTAGAGAAAGTCTGCCTTGCCCCCGCAGACAGACATTCCATAGCAGCATACCACAGACTGTCATTGTGACCTTTGGTTATTCAGGTGTGGCACACCATATATGAGTGATACTATATTAATGACTCACACAGTGAAACGTAAACTCAGTCCGTCAAACTGAAACACTCACTATGTTAACATGCACATTAATACTCCACTATTAATCAGAATATGACAATATTCTGAATTTGATACAAGTCCCCTATTAACTGCGTACCATTCTAACGAACACTTAGAACTTTTAACACAGCAATTAATAACCCACAACAACCAATTCCCCTAACAGGGCAAAACACCTCAATTAGCCACACAAGAAACAATTAGTAACACTAAAGATGAATCCGCCGGACGGCATGTCTTTATATTCTATGTACTCCCGGCAGTAGAATAAGCCACTTATAACCATTAATGCAAAAATATACATACTGTGGTACAAATTTTTTGTCATACCCTCGAGCACTAACTCAGAATGAGTAGTTTATTTACTTCACTATTGTTCAGAACAAACAAACAAACAAGGGACAAGGACAGGAAGAGCATGGCCAGAGCTTAAAAGAGCATATTTTAAGAAGGAGAAGAAAGCCTTGGGTGAGTCAGGACTATCACAGGATACAGAATAGGGGAAATGGAGGAAGCTACTATCCAATAGAATAGGCCGAATGTTTTTTCAGACTGTGCAGGTTTATACTTTCATTTCGAATGGGGGGGGGGGTAGCGTGTTTAGGCTGCGGCGTGGGTTGCCGCAGGGGTAGTCTCACATTGCCAGACCATGGCCTAGCTAGTCCACAGCATTCTGGGATGGGAGAAAAACGTGCTCTTGTTTATTGGCATTTCTTTAAACCAATCACAGTCGGAATTTCTGGTGGCACCTGCACAATCCTGGAAGTGGAACGTTGTGGATATAGACTACTGCAGGGGGAAACAGAGAAATGCAAAACTACGTCTCGCTGAGTTGGCCAGTCATGTAACCAGAGATCAGACTTGTCAGTGTGGTTTGAGCTATTGTATGAGGCGGTGTGAGAGTCCCGTACAGTAAACAGGAAACATGGCTGCCTCTATGGCTGCCACAAGAAAGAATGATGAAGAAAAATGAAACACAAGCCCTGAACTGCCCGGGAGTTTGTGTAACAGCTGAATGTTTCCTGCAACAACAAAGCACTCTCTATGTCTCGCTCGTCTCTTTCTCTCTCTCTCCTGTGAAATAAAGCTGCCTTCTCTCGATAAACGATCTGACGGAAAACCGTAATTGTGAAATATAAAGTCTACCTGTGCTACTTTGGGGGGGGTTAAAGAACACAAAGGGCGTCACGCAAATGGGCCGTTTCATTGAAACTCCTCCCCCTCCGCCGCACAACCCTGCGGTTGTTGAAACAGAGCAGCCAATGTTGGTCGCAAGAGCAACAAGTTAGCGGGACTGAGAATCGAGTCGGGGGGAGGTGTGTGTGTGTGTGTGTGATCTAGGGCTGCAGGATATGAGGGAAATGTGCAATAATGTGGTTGAATATCACGATAACAATATTACTTGCGATAAATGAGCACATATTAAAGTGTACTCAGTTCTGCTGCTTTCAGTGTGTTCTGCTAAAATACAACAAACTGAATTCAAAACTAATGAAAAGAAATCATTTCCAACATTCTTTAATTGAATATAAAAAGCTTTTTCATTTTCTACTTTCTATCAGTTAACACAAAAAAAAGACTGAGCTGAACTGTAAGCACTGCACTGCAACCGTAGACGTAGTCTCTGACGTCAGCCGTGGGTTTCTGAAAAGCCAAAATGAAGCTCAAATTGTAGCAATTTGGCCAGCACCAGGCTGCAAATTCTGAAATGTCTATCTGCTGTAAAGTTGGACATTTTAACATGGGGTGTATAGGGATTGACTCCCTTTTGGAGATGGCCTCAAGTTGCTAATGAGGAAAAAAAATGTGCCACTTCCACGTTGGCTCCATTTTTCAGCGCCGGAGGTTGCCACTTGATAAAATAGGCCGCAACGCGTGCTTTCAGATTAATTAAAGGCATTATTTCTAAGGAGTTTTGTTATTCTACATTATTAAAAAAATATCTGGAGTCCAAAAAATTGAAAACCACATTCGCACTGAACACATATCTGAATATTCAGGTCCAGCCATGGCTGTCATTTTATTTGCACACTTCAAACTGTAGCCAGACATATCCAGACATTTGTTTCGGAGTTGGATTGATGCATTATCAAATAACTGATGTCAATTGTCAAAATGATCCAATTCTGTTTCCACACACTCAATATGCATATTAGGCTGGGAGCCATGGATTTATTATAGGAGCCGGGAGCCAGGGCCATATATCGAGGTATTTGGTCAAAAATATCATGATTTCTGATTTTCTCCATATCACCCAGCTCTATATTCCTGTGCAGCTTAGGAATCAAAATGTCATGTCACAGTGCATTCTGGGTATTTCAAGAGCTAATTCAGTTACCCTTTAACCACTGATTTTAGATTGTACAAATCTTCAGAAAAAAGACAAACTGACGGATAGATGGATAATAATAAATTGAATTTTTTTTTAGATACATTAGGATAGATACATGCAAGGGAACAGTTGCTGTTATTACACCGGAACGTTACAAAGTCAAATTACAAAGCAACTTTTCCATTAAGGCTAACGTTAGTTCACAATCCTGCTAATACGATTGTTGTTATGATGGTTGTCAGTTCAGAGTAGGCGACTTAAAGACTTATAAAACCACAGATTACCTTTTCTTTGAAATTTCAACGGCACATTCATCTTGTAACGTTACATGACACATATCTAATAATATCTAAATAGTCAGGAAGCACAAACTGAAAATGTCATTGCACCGAAGTACTTTGTGTTTCTCTGAGCATAATGTTATCGGACTATAAAGAACATCAACCTTGCACCTCCAGCGTTATGTTTTGAGCACGTCAGGCTGTTGTTGCAGCGTAGTTAATGTATTCGGGTCTAGCTTAAATGTTAGCAAACCTTACCACTAATTGTGAGCTTGCAGTTACATACCGTGTAGCTAGCTAACAGTAATAAATGTGTCCATTGCTTGATTACGACAGACACAGATAACAGGCTAATACTCGCCTAAGACGATGAGAAATGTAAATATACAGTACATTGGTAGATAAGCTAACAGTTAACGTTAGGTCTGCAGCTTAGCTAGTAGCTAACAGTCCGGTTTGTGGAAAACATTCACACAGCGCATTGAATAATGGCGTTAGCTACCACTACCACACACGGACTCGAATTGAACGTTTGGAGCCTACAAACAGACGAACGGCAACATAACTTACCAGCGTTGGTTTGGAGGGACCAAAAGACAAGGCAGACGTAAAAAGCTGCAGACATGGTTGATATTCTTCGAGGTGACGTTACTGACAGTTTTTCACATGGACTAATCGTCTCTATCCAGATTCGGAATCTGAACGACTCTGCTGCTCGGCTCTCCAGTCTCCACCGCTGGATCACTTACCACTGCCACAACTACTGCCAATATCATTGCAGTGTTCGGAAACAGTGTTCCGGTTGCACTTTCAAAATAATAGCCTGCTCGAACCAAAGTCTGAAGACTTTGTTTTAAATATTTTCCTTTAACATGGGTTATTTGCGAATAAAATAATCCTTTGGAGAACTTTTATCGCACATTCATACATGCCATCCACATTTTTCAATATCATACAAGCAGCAAAATGTGGCAACACCCTTTTCCCTAATTTTGCCCTAAAGGTGTACACTTGTGTCATTAATTTAAGCATTACCAATTCTTAATCCAAGAGAAGATAACCCAACATCAACACGTGTATCTCAGATAATGGTAAAATGGTCTCCTTATAAAGTGATAACAGTTTAACACTCATGGGCTCAGCTACACTTCATCAGCACTTTGTCATTTACATTTATAGTCATATGTCGGAAGTTTGATCGGATTTGGATGACAGTGGTGGAAACATAAGCTGACAACTCAACAACTGATCTGCCACAAGTTTCTTTTTTTGATTCCCATATTGTTAAATTCTCATTGGAGGGCGGGAATATGTGACAACATGCCAATACATAATACAATTCATGATAAAAGGGAGGAAGACCTGGTCAAAGGAGCCAATATCATTCATCATTCAGTAATAAACACTATTGGTATAGTTGTTTTTTAACATCAGACCACATTGACATCCACCACCACCACTGACAAAGTCTTTTTGTCTATACATACAGTATATTGAGAGCAAAACATTATATTTTTACTTTGAAAGAACAATTATATTATTTCCGGTCTTATTTCTGTAACCTGACGCAGTTTGAGCGGTCAACTCTGCCAGCCCATTCCAGGCAACTCAAGTACACGGAATTAAAAAAATTAATTCCGCTTGTAAATATTAGCAATATGTTACAGATTTCCAACTATTGTTTGAAAGAACTTTACTTTTTTTCTTTTTTAGCATTTTTATTTTACTTTTATTAGAAAGAACCTTTATTATGAGCAGATGTGTGCATTACTGGGTGTTTTAAGACATAGATATAAAAACACAAAAAGTAAAGAAATTTGTGTTTGGTAGATTTTTTCTCTGTGGTAACAATGCTTTTTGGCAATAAATCTTATACCGTTGGAAAGCCTGTTTAGTTCCCTTGAACATGCATTTGTGGGATGAGCAGCAGTGCTGAGTATGTGGGTTGCGCCCATGAAAAATGTGCCAAATCTTCTCTGCCATTGCCAAACAGCTTATTCTGCCATTGACTCGTTTGGTGTTTGGTGGATTGGATGATTGAAGTTTGAAGAAACAAGACATATTGGCAATTGAACAATGTATTTATTTCACAAACAGGAGCCTCAGTAGCGTGTGGAAGAACCATACACAGCCACAACAGCCTGGCACCTCCTCCTCGTGCTGGTCACCAGCCTGGTCACACACTGCTGTGGGATGGCACCCCACACAGTCCTGACCTCAACCCCATTGAACACTTGTGGGATCAGCTTGGGCGTGCTGTTCGTGCCAGAGTGACCAACACAACCACGTTGGCTGACTTGCGACAAATGCTGGTTTAGTTTATTTAGTCTGTAACTGTTTTATGTAGGGGCCGGTGATGGAGTACTCGGTCCGACTCAAGTCGCTATTCTCTGGAATCGTGACGCGATTCCGTCTCGAATCAGACTCTTCTTTGGTGACTCGGACTTGGACTAGGACTTGAACAATGGGGACTCGAGACTTGACTTGGACTCGACAGTTGGTGACTTGACTATAACACTGGTCTGAAAACATACTGTGTGTGTGTGTGTGTGTGTGTGTGTGTGTGTGTGTGTGTGTGTGTGTGTGCGTAATAAATATGGTATATCGTTTGTGTGTACATTTTGGAAAACCTAAATTATCAGGTGTGGGCATTCCAGTAAGTAATACAACAATCCTTTGCAAAGAAAAACTCCGGCACATTGTCTAACTTGCAAAAAAATATAGAGATTTAATAATAGGCAACATTTCAGTACTAGACCATCTTCACGTTGCCTATTATTAAAACTCTATATATTTTGCAAGTTAGACAGTGTGCGGGAGTTTTTCTTTGCAACTCTTGACCTGCTAGTCCCCCTCCCACGCACCTGTCTCACTTTGTAGATGTGCCAAGTATTTATCTGTACTGATACAACAATCCTATCCCAAAGAAATGTATGTCACAATTTACAGCGGCAGAGTGGGGCATTTACAGACATGGCCACTTTATACTAATCCCCATACAGTGTGGGACAAAAGGGTCCGTGTACGTTTTGATAGTTTGTTTTTTCCCCAGTGTAATGCAGTTAGAGCAGCCCAGATTATTATGGGATGGATTCAAATGTAGTAGATGTGTTAGCTGAACATTCATTGTGTAAACTCAGACAGTTGGAGAACAGTTAGATACCAAACAGGATGTCGGCACTACAGGATGCTTTTCTTCCTTGGCATCATGTTTTTCCCAAACGATGTTAAAAATGTAGGTATTCTATTATCAAATGGCTTTAAAAAACAAAATAGTGCAAATAGCTGTGGTAAACCGGGAACAAAATTGTCTCCATGGTCCCCAGCTGCTGAGGAAATGTGGTCTGTTAGAGTAAATGGAGTGGAACCTCTCTGTCTCCAACACTCTCAGCTGGAGCTCCTCCTGCAGGCCTGCACAGTGCACGCCAGTGGATGTCTGGATGAAGTCTTATTTCTATCTCTTTTTTTAAAACCTATTTTTGACACTGATGGACTATAATACAGCTACTGTACTGTGTATCTCAAATGCTTTGGTGCTGTATTGATTCTCACCAAGAACACAGTAGTGATGTTGTATTTGAGTTGTATGTATATACCTCTTACAGTAATTGACCCACTTATTCCATAAACACATCTTCCATATGAATCTTCTATAGCCTTTATGGACATAAGGAGAATAGTAACACAGATACTTCTTACACGCACAAAGAACAGGTTTAATAAGACAAACAGTCACTGCTTTTACTGAGCTGGAACTGTAATGCTTAACCGATTACTTACAGGAAAAAGCCTAGAGTGTAAGTTATGTTACTTTTCATACTATCGCCAACACTAGTTGTAATTAATTAAAAAAACTAGAATTAGAATCATTTTTTTCCCCTTTAAAAGAATGAGATTACAGGTCAGAAGCTTTGTTGTTTGTTTTGTAGTTTCAGGTTAAGGACTACATTGCGATGGCAAAATGAATACAAGCCTGTTGTATTCTTATTTTCTTCTAACAGGTACAGTTATCATGTGTTTCTTGTGGTTAAAAAAGCGTGATTTTTAATTTATTTTTTACTGTTTTCAGCGGTGATCCAGAACGAAAATCTGCGGAATTTAGCACTTTCTTTTTTTTTTGCTTGTGGAGGAGATGTGCTTACATCCTTGGGTTTCATTTTATTTTATTTTTTGCCTCCAAAAAATTCTGCGGCGGCAGAATCCATGTTTCATGTCACAATAAAATCTAACCAAATGAACAGAGGCATACCAACTTTAGCACATTTAAAAAAATAAAAAAAAAAGTACTTTATTTAAGTTTAAGTAAGTACAACATAAATTGTAAACCTTTAAGATAGACATTGTGTTAGCTATGCCTCGTTTCCTCTACAAGCACACGGCTTAGAGACCATGACACACTTCACTTCTAGCTTCTCTCAACTCTCACCACTGAATGGGTTTTCATAAGAAAACCTTCAGATTCAGAAGATTAAGGGTCTGGCAATAAGTAATGAAACTGGCCCAACTCGAGGGGCGGAACCAAGCATGCATTTGAAAATCTCACTGCACGCAATTGGATAACACTACGACTAATCACAACGATACACGGGGTGACGTATCCAGAGCCCCATACGCTTAGCTACCAGGGGAGCTAACTGGTAGATTAAACTGTCTTCATGTGTTTAGCTGGCCTCTGGCCCGCCTATATCAGATACACCGATGTGATTGGTGCAGCTCGGCTACCAGGGCATAGTTAATGAGCATCATTACTCAATGCCAGAGTGACTCGCTGAGCTAATTACAATTGTGCTCTTGCGAGAACTCTGGATTTCCAGGGTATCAGATTGCTACAATGAGGAAATGAAAACTATGTATGGTTTACAAAATGTGATGCCCATTAAAAACAGATTATGCCATTTTTTTTCAGTCCACATACATAGTTGATAATACAGAATCATACACGGTTAAGGGTAAATTTATTTATTTATTTTTTTTTTTAACATGGACCCTCTTTCCCCATGCATTGGTGTCTAAGTGGCTAATGTGAACAAGAATCTTTGAAATCGTCCAGTATTGAGCAAGAACGCTGTAACCAGCAGCCGTGAACCAGGCTGCAATGTAATCCTATAGGACAATTGTTCACCATCAGTTTGTGTCCACTAAAAGTGCTGTTATTGCCAATGCCAGGCTCAGATTATTATTATAAGATAATAATAAAAATATTAAAAAAAATAAAAATTATTAGAAGTGTTTGACAACATTATGAAAGGATCCCTACAGAGATAGACCTTTTAGTTAACGTGTAAAATCCTTTTTAACAGGAAACAGCTCCAAAATCGCCAAACCCACCAGACTCCATGTAAATAAAGAATACTTTAGTCATCATATTTCCACATGTAAATGGGTGAATTACGGGTTTATTTCAACCAAACCGGAGTGATGATTGTTGGAACAGCGAATGGTAATTTCGGGGCTGTTTTATGTTAAACAAAAAGTATCTTACTCTTTATCTATCTAACTATCTCTGTAGGGATCCTTTCCATAATGTCAGACACTTAAAATAATAATCTGAGCCTGTAAGTGGCAAAAATAGCACTTTTAGTGGACGAAATTGACGGTGCGCAATTGCCCGTTGACATTACATTGCAGCTTGTTTTACTGACTGCCGACTGCAGCGGTCTTGCTTAATACTAGACTAATTTCAAAAAATGTTGTTCAGGTCCCCAGATAGCTCAGTTGGTAGAGCGGGCGCCCATATATAGAGGTTTACTCCTCGATACAGCGGCCCGGGTTTGACTCTGACCTGCGGCCCTTTGCTGCATGTCATTCCCCCCCTCTCTCCCCTTTCATTTCTTCAGCTGTCCTGTCAATAAAGGCCTAAAAATGCCCAAAAAATTTTCTTAAAATAAATAAATAATAATAATTGTGTTCACATAGACACAAAAACGTAGGAAAGTAGGGTCCAGGTTGAAAAAAGCAAAAACAAAGTTACCCTTTAACAGTGGGAGGGCATCATATACCATTATGGCAGCTTAAATACTTGTGCGAGCAGCTCCAAAGGGCCGTGCCGCACTCCTTCTGTTAAGTACAGTATGTGGTAATACTGCGAGCTGTACAGCACAAAAACAACATCATTTGGATGTAGTACCAATCTTCTACATGTCTCTGTGGCTTTGCCATCTAATCACTTCACAGTAACGCCTGCTCTGAGGAATAATATAGGACTGCTGCCGAATTTGTTTCTTTGTTTTCTAATACTCAAGTCAACCAAGAATCGATTATTTCCCTGATTCTCAGTGTCTTTGCAGTTGTCCCTGCTGATAATCTCCAACAGTCCCAACTTCTTTCATTGCTTCTGTGCTTTCCAGCATTTCCCTGTTCCTAGCATCTCTATGTGGTGTCAGGCTGTTGACTGCAGCTAGTCCCTGCTGCCTCCAGATGGAGCCCTTCCTCCAGAGTGCTGCCGTCTGCGATGATGCTGACCGGGTCAAAGATCTCCTTAGGTGGATAAGAGTTTTGCATGTCTAGGTAGTTGGGGTGTGCCAGCAGGTACTGTGGGGGGGGAGAAAACTGGTTCAGGTTTGTGTTAAATTAACTAATTACATACCTGTCTAAAGAATCCAAAAGAAGGGAAAACACTTCAAGACACTTGTGCATGAATACACACATGCACACAGTGGAAATCAGTATGTACATTTTGTGGACCACAAAGAGATCATGTTTTGTTGTTTGCCACATGCACGAAGACTTGACAGGGTCTGAGGGTGAATGAGTCATTCCAAACAACCTGGTGCACACACATCCATGCAGACAAATATGAACATACGCACCTCTTTAAAGTGCTCAGGCAGTGCATCCTTTGGGCATAGAAAATGGGATATACGTTTCCGATACACAACTGCGACCACCACTACAGCCACTGCCATTGTCATGACGACAAACGTCACCATGGCTGCCACCCAGGGAGCCTCTTCTTCTGCAAAACATTCAGACCAAGGACAACAGAATTCAATTTCAATTCAATTTTATTTATAGTATATATATATTTTAAGCATCTATATTTATTGGTATTTTAGAAAGCAAACATATTGTATAAAAATTCTAAAGAATATTACAGAAATAGTTTTTCAAAAACATTAACATACACAGACACAAACACAATAGGTCCTGTACGGTAGATAATCAGATTAGATAATGATCAAAGCTGCTCCATCATACATCACACCTCGGGTAGTTATCATAGCTAAGAGTTAAGGTAAGAGCCAAGGGGATATTTATTGCCTAGCTTCTACTATATCAATGAAGGGTTGGCAACTTGGCAAGTCTTACAAAACGTTTCAACAGAACCACGCAATGTATACCTGAGCTCATCATTGTAAATCCCAATGGAACACACACACAATGACAACAAAGATTTTTCATTACAATATGTATTTTTGTGCAGTATATATATATTTATGCAAACAGAAATGATGGATTGAGAGATTCACAGCAGGCCACCCGCTGTGCTTTTACAAATAAACAAATGAAAAAGGTGCTCACCGATGGTGGTGCTCTCACAAACAACTGCGCTGGGCACGGTGTGGTTGGGCTTGGGGTTGGGGTGCCTCTCTGTGCTGATCTGGACTTGGACACAGTACTTGGTCCAGGGGTCCAGGTTGATAAGAACCACCCGGTTTTGCAGCATGTTGCTGATGCTTTGGTTCTGCAGGAAGAACAGAGAGGGGGTCAGGTGTGCAGTAGTCTCGCATAGCCAGACCTTCCTCCACAGTGCTGCGGAGGAAGGTCTGGCTAGTCCACACAGCATTCTGGGATAGGAGAAAAACGTGCTCTGGTTTTATTGGCATTTCTTTAAACCAATCACAATCATCTTGGGCGGAGCTAAGGCCCAAGGAGCTAGCCTACAGGACACCACAGAGGCAGCAGGGTGAGAGGACAGACAAACAGAACTGGTGATCTCATTCTCCACCACAAACACATGATAATCTTATGACAGGCTTTTGGTTTTGAATGCAGCTTGTTAAATAAAAGACCACACCATTTAACTCAATTAAATCACAGTACGGTGACATGCAGAATAAATTAATCTGTCATTCTTTAATGGAAAAAAAGTAAAGAATTTCTGATTCCAGCTTGTTAAATATGAATATGTTCTAGTGTCTTCTCTCCTCTGTGACAGTAAACTGAATATCTTTGAGTTGGGGACAAAACAAGACATTTGAGGACGTCGTCTTGGGCTTTTTGGGAAACACTGATCCACGTTTATTTTTTTAACATTTTCTGACATTTTATAGACCAAACAACTAATCGATTAATCGAGGAAAATAATCAACAGATTAATCATCTATGAACATAATCGTCAATTGCAGCGCTACCGGCTACCAAAACAAAGAACAGAGAAGCTCATATTACAACACATACCGGATTCTTGACGTAGTGAAAAAATGTCAAAGATACACGAACAATGGTGTGACATCACTTTGGCTGTGCAGACACTCACAACCCATCACGGACGCATCAAGCATAACTTGCATTAAATGTCAAATAGTTGTTTGCTGCTATATTAATGTTCTGAATGTCGTATGCAGCACCTTCAAACCAATGCACCCCACCTTTTCCTTCTGGCCGTCCTTCCAGTAGGTGATGTTGTAGGTGGCCAGGTTGTAAACACCTCGGAATGAAGAGATCCTGAACACTGGATCTTTGATGCTGACTTCGATAGTAGCCCCGTTGGAGAAGAGAGAGACATTGGGCGCACCGATGATGGCTGAGAAAGAGAGAGGAAGGAGTTAACAAAGCTTAAAGCTGTGCTTCTCAACCTGGGGAATGGTTTTGACATTATCGTCTGTACAAGTGATATAATTTGCCTTAGAATAGATTTATTTATTAGAAACTGTACTGGTATTTTCTGTGCTATTTTTCCATTGGATCAACACATTTTTAAGTTTTAACGGGAGGGCATAACACACCTCACCCCCGGCCCTTCGACACTGAGCCCTTTGTTCAGTGTTTTACAGTGACAAGCCATGAAAACAGAGCGTTTACTCACTATCTCTGTCCAAGGCAATTTGGTTGCTTTCCACCCAGGCGGAGCTCTCCGTCCCCAGCTGCACCCGCACTCTGCCGGTATACCTTCCATACTGAAATAGCTTGAGGTCGGTCAAGTCACATTCAAGGGTGGAGATGTTTACACAGACCACTTTGTAGCCCATGACGGAGGAGCTGTGGACAAAACACAATGCTGCTGTTACAGATGTGCCAGTGGTGATTTCAGCGTCACTGTCAGGTGTGTTTGTGATGACAAGTTAGAAAAAGAACAGCAGTGACAAAACCCTCGTTCAACTGTGAGCTTGACAGCAACACAGTGTGTGGTGCATGTGTCAGTGTGTGCATGTGTGTAAATACTTTTGACACAAAGATGTCTACTTAAGACCTGATCATACATCAACACATACTGTAACACATTGATTGAGGCTATGACCCCCATGTTAGCAAGCAGGTGCCTATGTAAACATCCAGCAGTTACAGAGCAACATTAGCATTCATTTGGAGATGTGTTTGTGTCCACCTGATGAATGTAAGTCCAATATTTACTTTTATTTAGCTCAGTTTTGGTCTCCACCATCTCCTGAGGAAAATATGTGCAATCTAAGAAATATGTTGTATGACTGTATATTTTTTAACATAAATGGTCCATAGAACTTGATTCACAGTTGTACTTTAGTTTTTTTACATTTCGAATTGTATAATTTGTGCTCCAACAACTTTGGTCGGCCACGGAGGTTGGCTTTGGAGATTATAGAAATCCAGGTTGTCACTTGTTTTTTACCTTTTTAAAGCTCTTTCCGACATTTTTGTCGGGTTTTTTCAACCTTTTTCTGATGCTTCTGTTGCCTTTTTTAACGGTTGTCGTTTTTTTCCGACATTTGGGAAGTTTTCTTCAACATTTTCAGAGGTTTATAACTGAGCAGCTTCTGTGAGAGAATTTTAAATAACAGAACATATTCTGTATTTTTACTGTAGCTACACACAAAATTTCCTTTTTTAAATCACGGGGCAAAGTCCAGGTAATGTGCTGCTTTTTTCTGTTATTTTACGGATTTATTTCTTAGAGTGTGTCTCTTTAGCTGCTAAATGCTCCACTATGTTCACCAGCGAGTCTCCCACTGTGTGTAGTGGGTTTATCGGAGCGACTGAAAACAGCTGCTGCGGTTGGAAACGAGGTTGATGAGAATGTGGTTTTCTTGTTTTCTCTCTTTTTAGATCTGTTTTGCTCAACACTACCTAGGAAAATATCTATCTCTTTAGCTTCTAGATGTTCCACTCAGCAGCTGCCATCTTTCTTTGTCTGCCCACTGCTGGAAACAATGTCAACTATAGCTGAAAGTGTGGGCCAGAAAACCAAAACCGACCACAAAGCTGTGTAGATCTGAGGGGAGCAGCAGAGCCAGGCGATACTTCGCTGTGGGTTCCTCACTATGAGCGACCCCCTTCACATTGCCCGTAGTCATTTGATCTCCTGTTTATACAAAAATATTGATTATTGCAGCTTTATTCCAGCAGCAGTCAGACTCTTTAATACAACATTATAATGTAGCACTGCTAGCTGATTCTGCAACATGAGCCATCACTTGACAATATTCTGCATTATTTATTTATTACTCTCCTACTGTGTGCAATATGTCATTACAATTCATCTGCACCTTACTCATCTGTGTGTGTGTATATATATATATATATATATATATATATATATATATATATATATATATATATATATATATATATATAGCTGTCAATCGATTAAAAAATGTAATCTAATTAATTACATACTCTGTGATTAATTAATCGAAATTAATCGCATACATAATTAACGGTGCCTGAACCGATACTTTTTAAGAAAGTAAAAAGAAAAGAAAAAAAAGGGTACTAAACAACAGTTGGTGACATTAAAGAACGGCTTGTTTATTGCTAAGGCCATATGGTCAAAATGAAATGATTTAATAATAATGTTAACAATAACAATAACTTATTTCACTAGTAAATTGCTGTTGAACCATCAGATGGGAAAGGACATTTACAATAACTTCAAATGCACCACGAGGCTGTAGTTTACCAGTTTCATTGAACGCACCGTCTGTGTTGTTTCTCCGACGGCAGCTGCAGATTGTTACATCCCGGTGTTGAATCCTCTACAGTGAAACACAGTCACACTTTACACCGTTTAGCGTTAGCTGTCAGCATTTTAACCGTGTTTAATCCAGCTACTAGCTAGCGGTAGGCTAACGTTAGCTGCTGTTGAGTATAGTGTTAACTAGCTAGCGGTAGGCTAACGTTAGCTGCTGTTGAGTATAGTGTTAACTAGCTAGCGGTAGGCTAACGTTAGCTGCTGTTGAGTATAGTGTTAACTAGCTAGCGATAGGCTAACGTTAACTGCTGTTGAGTATAGTGTTAACTAGCTAGCGATAGGCTAACACGTTTTTTTAACACGTTATTTTTTCTCAGATTAATTAATTGAAATTAACGCGTTATTTTGACAGCATTATTTTAATATATATATATATAACCTGACTGTTTATAATAAGGGTGTTTATTATTATTATTATTACTCTTATTCTATTTTTTCTATTTCTTATAATACTTTTGTATATTTTTCCTATATATATATATATATATATATATATATATATATATATACATATATACACACACACACACACACACACACACACATCATATATATATATATATATATTACCTGTCTGTTTATAATAAGGGTGTTTATTATTATTATTATTACTCTTATTCTATTTTTTCTATTTCTTATAATACTTTTGTATATTTTTCCTATGTCTGTTTAATGTGTATTTGTGTTATTCTGATGTGTGTGAATTTTTCTTTTGAGCTGCTGTAACAAGGTGGGATTAATAAAGTCTATTTTATCTTTAAATGCCTAACCCATGTCGGCATAATTCGGCCAATCACTTCTAAAAGACTAGAACCCAAAATGAAAACAAAATTCTGAGATATTTTCTAGTTTCTTCTCTCCTCTGTGACAGTAAACTGAATATCTTTGAGTTTGGGAAAAAACAAGACATTTTAGGGCGTCATCTTGGGATTTGGGAAACACTGATCCACATTTTTCACCATTTTTTGACATTTTATAGACCAAAACAACTAATCCATTCATGCAGAAAATAATCCACAGATAAATCGACAATGAAAGTAGTGGTTAGTTGCAGCCCTACAGATTTGTCATTTACGTTAAAATGAACAACTATAATGCATCACTGACTCACTTATGTTACCCAGGTTGCACTGCGCAAGTCATACCGTTATAACTTAACGGTAAACTGTGGAAAGTAAATAAGAAACACTGAGCTCATAGTTTTCAGGTTGGTGTGTGATGAGGACAGCAATGTGTTTGCTCATTAGCTTCCTGTATACTGGGCAGATCAGTCCTCTTTCTCAGAAGAGAAGGTACTTCTGTACCACGCCACTCACAGGAAACGTTTCACTGGTCACAGTTTCTGTGTCGAGTGGCAGAGGGGGAGTGGGGCTTGACAGAAAGTGCCTTGCAAGTTTTTCAGTTGAAAAAAAAAATGGTGACTTCGGGCTGTTTCATGTTAGAAAAAAAGGATCTTACTCTTTAACAAAAATGTCTATCTCTGTAGGGATCCTTTCCATAATGTTGTCAGACACTTAGAATATGAATCTGAGCAAAAACAGCACTTTTAGTGGACGCAAACTGACAGTGCACATTTGGCACTAGCACACTGACAAAAGAGCAACTGTTTGCAGAAGCAAACAGGGTTTTATAGGCTGAGATTAGTGTTGACTCACCTGTACTCAGTTGTGTAGAGCAGGCCGCTGGCTGGCTGGTCAGGTGGATCCCACCTCAGCACCAGGTTCATGTTATAGGAGGTGAAGCGCACGTTTCGGGGTGGGCTGAGGACTCCTGACACCACTGCACAGTCCACATCCAAATAGAATACGACACAAAGTTAGTATTATCACAGGTACACAGGGGTGGAAAAAGTATTCAGATTCCTTACTTAAGTAAAAGTACTAATACTGTAAAAACACTCTGTTACAGTAAAGGTCCTGCATTTAAAATGTTACTTAAGTAAAAGTATGTAAGTATCATCAGGAAAATGTACTTAAAGTATTAAAAGTAAAGAACTCTCCTCCCATTGTAGAAAGTGTAAAGGATCCAAACAGTTGTGTGTTTAATGGTCTAATCATCTCAGCTGGACTTGTAGGTCATTACATTGTTGGCTAGTTTACTTTAGAATAAAACATCAGATTTTATCAACTACATGTGTTTCTTACTGTGTGAAGTAACTAGTAACTAAAGCTGTCTGATGAATGTAGTGGAGTAAAAAGTACAATATTTCTCTCTGAAATGTAGCGGAGTAGAAGTAGAAAGTGGCATGAAAAGAAAGACTCAAGTAAAGTACGAGTACCTCAACATTTGGACTTAGGTACAGTACTTAAAGAGTAAATGTACTTAGTTACATTCCACCTTGGGTACACTCAGGAATGGAGAGAACAGTAAATGATGTTTTTATGCTAATACAAAAAGTGAACTTGAAGGTTTTCTGAATTGAATAAACCCCATAATAATATGAACTACTACTTGCTGTTGTCTTTATGATCACCATTGTGTCACCCTTTTCAATTGCATCTTCAGTAAGTAGCTACATGGTGAAAATCTGGATGTGGCAAAAACACGTTGTTTCTATTCAGACAATGGGAACTCAATCGAAAAGCCCTATGACAAAATATCCTTCAATAAACTCCTACTGTAAGCTTGAATACTTTAAAACGTTTAAACATATATGGGATGTTTTAAGTAGGTACTTGGCTGGGGATGTTCTAATCTGAAAATGAACTGCAGTTAGTGTAATAACACGACACACGCATTTAGGCATTGTGCGCACGCACACACACACACACACACACACACACACACACACACACACACAGTATACTCTCAGCTGAATGATTAACAGAGTGATATAGATAGATAGATACATAGAAAATAGTCCATCCTTAACTGCAGTTACAGTAATAACACACACACACACACACACACACACACACACACACACACACACACACACACACAGTATACTCTCAGCTGAATGATTAACAGAGTGATATAGATAGATACATAGAAAATAGTTCATCCTTAACTGCAGTTACAGTAATAACACACACACACACACACACACACACACACACACACACACACACACAATAGGCTACTCTCAGCTGAATGATTAACAGAGCTGTATTACCTCTGGATCCGCACAGTGTTGAAAACGTCAGGATAAAGGCATAAATAGAGGCTGACATGATATCCCAAAGGCTCTTCTGTCAGTTTATAATGTAGTCCAGCGGCAGTGTGTGTGAGTAAGTGTGTGTGTAAGAGACTCGCTTTCATTTATAAACTGTATTTCCTTGTAGCATTCTAATCTGACGAGAAAAGGGGGAGTCCGCGGAAACGAAACTCCTGCGCAGAAACGCCTGCGGCTTCGAGGACCCAGCCTATCGGTGTCAGTGACTACTGTAAAAAAAACTGTCTGTCTTGTAAACAAGATTAATGTGGGAGGTTCCAGTGACGAGTTTTGAATATTTTGTGTTGCGCACCTTTCAGGTTTCTTCTCACAACTTTATTGCAACAAAAAAAAAAACAACAACATTCAAATATAACATTTCAGACACGTACTCAAAATAATGCTCCAGAGAAACAATAATATGATTTTGAAGAAATAAAAATAGTTTTATTAACAAAAAAATGTAGAGCGGTATGATTAAACAATATAACATTACAATGAGATCAAATTAATAAACATTGTTCTTCGAAAAGTTCACCGTACAATGTGACAGTTTCGTTTGAGAGACTTCATATATTCATTGAGTTTACATAAGAAAGCAGTGAAATTGGGGGTACCATTTGTTGTTTTGCATTTATGTAAGTAAAATTTGCCAGATAAAACCAATAAGTTGACAATGAATTCAATATAAAAATATTTAAAAAAAGATATTCTTACATTCAATATTGATAGTATGATTGGTTTTATAATTTGACTCCAAAAAGTGATTGAATGCCTACAATGGTGAAATAAATGTGGACACAAAACAGGGGTCTGGGGGTCCTCCGCCAGAACTTTTTTTTTTTTAACATTAATATGCGTTCCCCCAGCCTGCCTATGGCCCCCCAGTGGCTAGAAATGGTGATAGGTGTAAACCGAGCCCTGGGTATCCTGCTCTGTCTTTGAGAAAATGAAAGCTCAGATGGGCCGATCTGGAATCTTCCCTTTATGACGTCATAAGGGGAAAGGTTACCTCCCCTTTCTCTGCTTTGCCCATGGTAAGCTGGTCAAGGCCACACCTCCACCTTGCCCCCCCTCTCTCCTCCTCAATAGCATTTAAAGCTACAGACACAGAAATGGCACATCCTAAGGAAAGCTCATTGTGGGACTGGCTCAGTGGCTGTAACTCTGCACCAAGGCTGAATTTCAGGAAAGAGACTTCAGATACAGTATTAGGGGACCACTAAGGCCTATATAAAAGAGACTTCAGATACAGTATTAGGGGACCACTAAGGTCTATATAAAAGAGACTTCAGATACAGTATTAGGGGACCACTAAGGTCTATATAAAAGAGACTTCAGATACAGTATTAGGGGGACCACTAAGGCCTATATAAAAGAGACTTCAGATACAGTATTAGGGGACCACTAAGGCCTATATAAAAGAGACTTCAGATACAGTATTAGGGGACCACTAAGGTCTATATAAAAGAGACTTCAGATACAGTATTAGGGGACCACTAAGGCCTATATAAAAGAGACTTCAGATACAGTATTAAGGGACCACTAAGGTCTATATAAAAGAGACTTCAGATACAGTATTAGGGGACCACTAAGGCCTATATAAAAGCATCCAAAGAGCACCATGTCATGGGACCTTTATAAAAAAAAGATTTACAGTAGGAACTGCTAAAAACACAACAACATCGCCGTCCTCTCCACTTGACGGCAGACACACTTTCTCATCTTAGAATTACGGTAGGAACCACTAAAACTACCTTGCCATCCTCTCCACCTGAGTGAACACACTTTATTGGCTTAGAATTATGGCAACAATCGCTAAACACACTGCAACTCACGGTCCTCTTTTCCCAATTTACAGCCCCCCTCTCTTGGGTTAAAGGTGCCCTGCCACAATGTATTTCATTACTTTGTGGTAATATCTGAAGTTCTACCATGGACTCTGTAACATTTTTTGTGTAAAAAATGCCTTGGTTACCTTGTTTCAAGCCATTCTAGCGTTGTATAGAAAGCCTGCAGGAAGACTCAGCTCGATTTGTGCAGGTTCTCATTAATATTCAACGAGCTAAGCTGCTTGACTCTGATTGGCTAACAGCTAGCCAATAAGAGCCTAGCTATCAGCATCCTTTACCCAGCACAACTGGGCAAGCTCATGAATAGTAATGAGCTCAGGCAACACCACGTCAGACTGACCAGCTTTTGTAATTGGCCTGATTTCTCCGCTTATTTCTTTTCAGTGGCTAGAGCTGACAGAGGAGGTAGCAGTTCATTTTCACATTCACGACATAACACAAACACATATGGACCTAACATATTTCAAAAAATACAAGGAAAAACCGTATTGTGTGGCAGGGCACCTTTAAAATAACTCACCGTTGTCGGCTACGGCCGCTGAACAGGCTACACGTTGTAAACAGCCTGGCTACTAGCAACTGTGTAGAGGAGGGGGAGGAGGGCTGTGCAAGATCACGGAAGGCTTGTATCATGTGGACGCGCAGACAGTGTTGTTGTCTTTACTTAGAATTCCTCATGGGGGCGACAGAAACTACACACTTCAGCTTTGAATGTATGCTAACTTGATTTTAGGGCTAATGTTTTTTTCTTTTCAAAACCTTTAGTGCCTTCTCACGGTGTTGCAGATTGTGGGCAGACTGCCTATAGAGGGATTCTGCACCCTGGCATTTAAATTTCAAACGCAGGACTTTCTAATCAATGCAGCAGTATGTACTCATTCATTTGGTCTATCTGTATTTATGGTTTTATTTAATGCAGCTACTAATAGTTTTCTATTTTTTCATGTGAACAGTTTAGCAAGCATGCATACTGTGGCTGACGTTCCACCACGGGTCAATCTGATCGGTGAGATATTTGTGTGTGTGTGTGTGTCGCCTGAGTGGCACTCTCATGGATGTGCGAATAGTAAAGAGACCTCTGCCACAGAGCCTGATTGTCTTTCAGACCACGAGGTGAGTTTGAATCATATGAGAATATTTTGTTTAATGTTTATTTCAGTGTGTCTTAACAGAAAGCCGCTGCAGATCTCTCCTGGGTGCGAGACGCCTTCTCATGGATGTGTGAATAGTTAAGAGAACCCTGCCACAGACCCAGATTCTCTTTCAAACCACAACGGGAGTTTGAATAATCTGAGAATATTTTCTTGATATCTGAAGTTTTTTTTATTATTGTTTAATGGTTGTGGGTGTGTGTGATTTACAGATTCTTAGACCAAACCAGATCTCTTCTATGCGTATGGCAGTATGACTGAGCGATGAAAAAACGTTCTTGAGTGGTACGACAGTTCGCAATGAAACATTTGATTTTTAAACAAAGATTCAACACTACTGTGTTAATGATGTGGCCGTTTTCAGCGGACATGTTAGAGGGATGTGTGTTTACAATCATGCATGCCAGGGCGCCCAGAAAATTTGTTTTAGTACGGGTTCTAAAATTCAAGAATTCTAGTTAGTTCTATAGTATGCATTGGTTAAGTAGTAATCCAGAAGTAGCTTGTCTCCTGTTTGATATCAAAAACAGAATAACATATCAGGTTAACCGTGTGAGGCAACGGGTTTCTGAAACGAGTTTCCAACCTGACAAACATGTTTTATGCACTGAATCCAGGATTCGGATTCGGCCAAATATTGGGCTTTTTGACGGGGTTCTGTTTCTGCCGAACCTTAGAATTCTTTTCCACCGAACTGAACCCTAGGCTTGCACTAGGCGCGCTACGCTGGTCGACGTAATGACGACGCCGTTGATTACGGGAAGGTGTTTACGTAGGTGGAGCGTTCAATGCAGCAGGCTGAGAGGAAGTGGAAATGGAACTGGTGAGCAGAAAAAGTGTTGTTTGGCAGTACTTTCAGTCAAAAGAAGGCCATTCAAGTCCAGCTACATGTTCAATCTGCAATGCTGATTTGTCTCGTGGTGGCGAGGACCCTAAACAATACACAACATCACCGCTGTTACAACATCTGGTATGAAACATCTGGAAGAATACGAGCTGAGCATGAAGGAATCTACAGACAGCAGCCAGAATGCAGCAACTTCAGGTAAATAAAATGAAAAATACACTGCTGGATGTTGTTTACTGTGTTAATGGACTGAGGATGGGAGGAGGATTCGGTATTCGGTTTCCGATTTGGCAGAATCTTAACCAGTGAATTCATTATTCGGCCGAACCCCAAAAATCTGGATTCGGTGCATCCCTAGTTTTAATTAGTGAAGCATTTCCTGAACACCCTCCATCTTGCTCCAAGTTAAAACAATAAGGTGTCCCTGACAGCAAAATCTGGGTGGGATATGGCCAGAGATCTGTCTGGTAAGTGACGACTGGTGGTTTGTATCACTAAGAGACTAATAATACTTCCCTCTCTGAAAATGTGGTTGAACAGGCCCTGCAGGCTAAGACTGTCCATCAGCAAACAGACAAATAAACTCTGTACCAAAGTGCTCAAAATTAAATGGATTACGTGCAGGGCTTTAAATTGACACCTGCCAACCCCCCAAATGCAGGTAAAAATGAACTTTGGCGGGTACCATTGTAAACTTATTAGCCAATTTGGCCGGTGATGAATTAAGACACAACACTGCGTTTCTTTGAACGGCAGGCTGCAGAAAACAAGTCAGTGTTTCCAGATCGGTCTGTTTTCTGGAATGAAATATGTGTGCGTGTTTGGCTTGGAAAATGTAAGCTTTATCTGGCAACAGTACTTGTAGTACTAATCCTACAATTTCCCATGAATACTACAGGCCCTATCTTGCACCCGGCACAGCATGGCGCAAAGCCCGACGCAAGTGTCTTTGCTATTTTAAGACCGTCCAGCGCCCACGTCGTTTAAATAGCAAATGTACCTGCACTCATCTGTGCTGGTCTTACAGGGAGGTGTGTTCAGGTGCATTCTGGTCGTGCTGGTCTTACAGGGAGGTGTGTTCAGATGGATTCTGGACGTACTGCTATCTTGAGGCAGCGGGAAGTGATCATTGACCATTAAAAACCTTGTCTAAAGTCAATAGCGCAGCATTTCTTTAGCATTAAAGTTAAAGAAGTCGTAAAACTCTTCTACAGATACCATGTTTTATTCACCAGATGGTTATGATTATATTGCACTCAAGAAAAATACGTATAAGAACAGTAACAAAGAAAAGAGTCACAGAAAAAGGACAACAGGAAAAATCACAGCATTTAAGTAAAATTACAATAATAAAACAAGTGCATGCAGTAATAATACTCAAACTAACGCATGAACTATGCTGAAGTTGTATGCCTATTGCTATGACTTGGTTGTTCAGGTTCTAATGCATCAGTCTACTTTAAATTCATACTCATTTGATCTAGTTCTTCAATGGATTCTAAAAGTTCTATTAGGAAATGAAGTCACAGCAGCAGAAGGAAACAACTTCATCCATCTCAAATTATTTTAGAAAGTCAGAAGAAGAATCAGAGGACATTAGAAATATTGGCATAGAGACAGGATAACAATTTACAAAAACATCTCACTCTGATAGTAAACCATAAATTTTACCCCTCAACTTCTACCTTTTCTCAAAACCAGACAACCAAACCAACTCCACCTAAACAAGCTCCGCTGGTCTCCAGCTTACATGCTGTCCCTCCGCAACACTTTAAACAGCTTGAAGCATTTGATTTCAGAGCCACGCGGCAGTCTTCCTGTCCTTCCTCAGAGCTGCTCCTCAGTGGATGAACAGTCAGAGACGGGAGCACTTCCACCAGTCTGGCACTGGAGGAGGATGTATGACTGGAGAGAAGAGAGAAAGAGTCAGAGACAGACACACCTACATGGTGCTGACAATACTCCACCTAAAGTCTCACCAGGGTTGTTTGTGTTGTTGAATCATCAATTCATCAATTAACGCATTATTGTGACAGCCCTAGTTATTTAATATTTTTGTCATTGTCATGTCATGTCATTATTTTCTGATGAAAAGACCAAACTTTCTGTCTGCGGCTCTGTTTGAGACCAAAGTCATCTGGTTCTTATTGAAGACATACATCTTTCAAAACCGACTCACAATTATAGAGTTTTGTCTTAAAGAAAGATTCACGTATTTCCTTAAAGAGCTGGCCCCATATAGTTTTTAACTAACCTAACTCAAACAGGGGGAACGGTGCATTTGCTGGGGACTATTTTCAGCTGTGGATTAATACACAGTTTTATCTAGAGAGTATTAATACTGGCAGGATGGCGTATGTGGGATTGGAGACACTTCACATTCCGCTGCCTCAAGATAGCAATAAGCCCAGACTGCACCTGAACACACCTTCCTGTAAGAGCAGCACTTCCATGGGCGCACAGATGGGGGCAGGTGCATTTGATATTAAAAGGACGTGGGCGCTGGATGGGAATTGACAAATGCGTCGACCTTAAACTAGCAAAGAGACTTTGCGCCGGGTGCAAGATAGGGCCCATAGTGGGTTCACACTGAGAAGTTTGGCCAAATGCAGTAGCTACTGCTATTCTCTCTGTGTGCACACATAGTATTTTGAGTGCAAAATGTAAGGCGAGGATGAACAATTGATTCTTCAAGTCCCAGCACACACAGTTGGATCTGTTACCAGGGTTCTGGGGAGGCGCTGTTTTAGTAATTCAAAGCTCTGCTGACCGCCGTAGATGACCAGTCCAGTGATGAGGAAGCCCAGGGCACAGAAAGCCACCAGCAGGCTGAAGACCACATACACTGGGGAACAGGAGGACAGCAACATGCATCACATTCACAGACTGGCACACTTCTCATTATATCAGAAATCCAGTTACTTGTGGAAAGGCTGGACATTCAATTAGCCTTCAATTTCCCAGAAAATAACCTGTAGTCTATTGCATATCCTCAACGTTCCACTTCCAGGATTGTTCTGCCGGATTTCACTGATTTTGGCCGGATAATCTGTCCCCTTCCTCTTTCTTTGTGTTGTAATTCTAAACTCTGGTGGATTTGTGAGGACTATGGTTAACTGCTCCTCAGATCTCTGCAGGGTAAATCCAGACAGCTAGCTAGACTATCTGTCCAATCTGAGTTTTCTGTTGCACGACTAAAACTACTTTTGAACGTACACATGTTCCACCAAAACAAGTCCCTTCCCGAGGCTATTTAGCAGAGGCGACGTTGGGCGCTTAGCTCCGCCCATGACAATTGTGATTGGTTTAAAGAAACGGCCCTCCTCCGCAGTGCCGCGGAGGAGGAAAGTCTGGCAAAGCGAGACTAGTAACCTGAGACCCGGCAAGCTTCAGTGTTAAACTGTACAATATCAACATCTCTGAGAGGAACTGTTAAAATTCAAATGAAGTTCCTCTTTCAGCCTTTAAACACAGGAGAGGAACACTAGCCTATTCAAACACATTCAGTTCCCAGTTTTAATCAATCTGACCTTCATATACATATCTTCTTTTTGTGGCTTATTATGATCATCCCCAAAATAAACTGATTAAATTTGCACAAAAGAAGAAAGAAAATGCACATGCTTGGATTACCATTGTCTGTCTGATTTATTGACGGCTGCTGAGCCTGACATTAAAAGAAGACGTACGTGAGCTCCTGGACGGAGGAGGGCTGGTGAAGGCACAGTGAGGCTGGCTGGAGACAGGGTTGGTGTTGGAAAACAATATCACAGAGACGCTCACACAGTACTCCACCCCCGGCTGCAGGTACGTGATCACGTTCTCTTCGTTGTAAGGCACACTCAGTGTGAACTGCAACACAACACACACACGATATGTATTTGCATTTGCGATATGTAGCAGCCTTTCACGATGTGTTTAATGCGGCAGTTGATTTTTTTCACCAAAGAGCGCTTGCGTTGAATTCGTTTACAACAAAGATGGCTGCCGCTGGAGAATTGAGATGTGTAGATTCTGCCATCGCGTCTGTTATAGAAGATAATGACAGCGCATTCATTTTAAAAGAGGAACAGAGAACCGCGATCACGTATGTATACACATTGCCACACCCGTCCGCACGACACGGAAGCTGCCGCCTCTGCCTTTGCTCTGTTGAAGCCTGCCTTTGCTACAATAGCAGCTAACTAATCTGTGTTTATACGCCCAAACCGCATATCACATGGCCATTCATGTATACTGGGCATGTGCGTGTCGGTGTGTTGTGAATAATGTTACAATCCACATTCCATTCTGTGAGAACTCTGAAGAAAGTCTTTCTCATCCGTTTTATTTGTATCCTAAATTGCAACACTGTTTTCTGTGTGAACAAACCTCGGGACAATCCTTCCGCCCATCCTGACTCTTTTGTATCTTACTACACACTACTAAATGAATGTAGCAGTTGTTAGAGAATATGTATATCCTTGTGTGTCCCATTAAACCTTGAGAACAATGCAATGTCGAAAAGTAAGATATCTTTTTCTTTGTTTGGACCAATGACGAGGTAGAACAGAAAGTAACAGGTGCTAAATAGCATAATTTTATTGTAAGTCGCTTTGGATAAAAGCGTCAGCTAAATGACATGTAATGTAATGCATAAAACGGGAATATTTAAAGGTGCTCTAAGCGATGTCATGCGTTTTTTAGGCTACAACATTTTTTGTCACATACAGCAAACATCTCATCACTATCTGCTAGCTGCCTGTCCCCTGAACACACTGTAAAAAAACATCTCCTCACTATCTGCTAGCTGCCTGTCCCCTGAACACACTGTAAAAAACATCTCCTCACTATCTGCTAGCTGCCTGTCCCCTGAACACACTGTAAAAAACATCTCCTCACTATCTGCTAGCTGCCTGTCCCCTGAACACACTGTAAAAAAATATCTCCTCACTATCTGCTAGCTGCCTGTCCCCTGAACACACTGTAAAAAAACATCTCCTCACTATCTGCTAGCTGCCTGTCCCCTGAACACACTGTAAAAAACATCTCCTCACTATCTGCTAGCTGCCTGTCCCCTGAACACACTGTAAAAAAACATCTCCTCACTATCTGCTAGTTGCCTGTCCCCTGAACACACTATAAAAAACATCTCCTCACTATCTGCTAGCTGCCTGTCCCCTGAACACACTGTAAAAAACATCTCCTCACTATCTGCTAGCTGCCTGTCCCCTGAACACACTGTAAAAAAAATCTCCTCACTATCTGCTAGCTGCCTGTCACCTGAACACACTGTAAAAAACATCTCCTCACTATCTGCTAGCTGCCTGTCCCCTGAACACACTGTAAAAAAACATATCCTCACTATCTGCTAGCTGCCTGTCCCCTGAACACACTGTAAAAAATATCTCCTCACTATCTGCTAGCTGCCTGTCCCCTGAACACACTGTAAAAAACATCTCACTATCTGCTAGCTGCCTGTCCCCTGAACACACTATAAAAAACATCTCCTCACTATCTGCTAGCTGCCTGTCCCCTGAACACACTGTAAAAAACATCTCCTCACTATCTGCTAGCTGCCTGTCCCCTGAACACACTGTAAAAAATGCGTCTCTGTAGACAGCCCAGGCTCCACAAACGCCAACAAAAACAAACTGTGCCAACCTGTACCATCAAACATAACAAACAAACAGAGTTCCAGCCAATAACCGACAAGAAGGATTTGGGGGTGGGGGTTGGGGGGTTAGTGCGTGGAGGTGAGGGGGGGGGGACGGGATGAGGAGGAGGGAGGAGCGAGCTAGCCTCCATTTTGTTTGACAATACTTAGAATGTCAACAAGAAGTAACATCACCCAACATCGCTTAGAGCACCTTTAAGTAAAGTTCCTCAAAATGTATTAAAGTTCTCAAAATGAATGATAGTAAATGTAAGTACAGTAAATGTACCTAGTTACTTTCCAAAACTTTAATTAGCAAAGAAATTTCAATAAAGTTTGTTTTCATTTTTCAATTTATAACATTTTTTAAGCCTAGGACCCCTTGACTGAAGAGAGATGTAGCAGGGACACCCTACTACATACAGTACAGTATATTGTATAAAATTGAAAAAAGTTGCATATTAAACTAGGCCTACAATAACATGGAGGGCTTAAAGCCTTTATACCTTTTTGCATAGAATACTCAGCTATTAAAATAATAATTGTGGGCATGATTTTATAAATCATCTTATAATGTTACACATGCATGTAGCACATTGAATCCTTAGGATGAACTGTATCTGTGGATGGCTACCTTAGAGACTACCTAATCTATAGGCCAGTAAGCCTATCATCAGTGGGGATTTATATTTTCTGATATTATGTTGGAATTATATTAAGACATTTTCATTTTTGAAAATAACTTTCTAAAATTGACAATAATTTGGTGGCCTCACTGTAATGACGCCCTAGGGGTCCCGGGCCCGCTGTTGAAGGTCTCTGATTTATATAAAGAAACAAACAGAGTAGTAAATACATATTCCAGTTGTTATTGTGAAAATCTGCAGCCACATTTTGTTGTATTTTATTCTTCAGTTTATTGGGTTTTTTCATGTTATTTCTGTCAGCCACTTTTGGGGGCAGATTTGTTCTGTACGTTGGAAAAGTTCTGTATTTGTTTCTTTAGGGGACACTCTTTTCTTTCTTTTTTTTCAGCTGTCCCTGTTCGTCGTAACTATCTGGTTACGTAATTCCCAAGAAATTGTTGCAGTTCATGTAGCAGAGGTGACACTTCCTGTGCCAAAGTACACATTTTGCCAAGAAAAAAAGCTGCCACACACCCAGGTGTTGAGACAGGAAACGCAAAGCAGCAAGACACAGGCTCACTGACGTGTAAAAAGTGGTAGTGTGTCTGGTATTCTATCTCCCCTGATTTGAGATTCTTTCAGTAATACGCTCGCTTGTTAAAGAAAGTAAAAAGCTCCTGAATGCCACACTTCACTGCTTTATAGTCCAGATTTCGTTTTCACGTTTTTTGAAGCTTTAGGGGAACAGGAAGTTTATTCAGACAGTTTGTGTCTCAAAACCCACACACTGAAAAACATCAGCCATCTGAGGGAGCCTGACGCCTCTCTAAGACGTAGATACAAGTTTCCCTCAATATTCTGATCGGCCTTTCATGAGTCTGTTAGGGAGATAAAGAAGAGCTGCGTTGTGGCTTTGCTGTTGTGATTTCTTGGTATTTCACACTGCCTGTGAGTTTCATATCATGTGAGATATGAACCTTTCTGAGAAATCAAAACAGAAAAGCCACAAGGAAGCTCTTCTTTCTCTCTCTAACAGACTTGTGACAGAATTATAAAAAGGCTGATCACAATATTGAACATGAGGTGAGCTATGTTGGGATGATAAACATCTTAAGCTCATACACACGACCTATATCTTAAATACATACAGTGTCTTCAGTAAATACACAGTGGCTGAGGAGGTATTGCGGAGCAGTTGTCCACCAATCAGAAGGTCGGTGGTTCGATCCCTGGCCCCTGCAGTCTACATATCGAAGTGTCTTTGGCATGATACTGAACTCCGGATTGTTTTCGATGGTGTGTAAACGTGGGCGATTTTAGCCCTTTGTTAGGGGTGCAGAAGCAACCCTAAACTTGATCCTGGCACCCTTTAAAAAGATTATTGCTTAAAAAAAAAAAAAATCTATCATGAGCTAAGGAGTTCTGCTCTAGGAATATCACAGCATCGTGAAACTAAACCCAGAATCTAGACGCATAGATCATTCAGAAAAAGAATTCGAGCAATTTTCAGAAAATAGTGCTGGTCAGCCATTAGCCAAAATCGCATACACCGCTAATTTTTAAAAGTTATTGATAATGCATATTGGAAATGTCTGCTTATACACAGATACACATATCCCATTACATTTGTAATACCACCTCACCTTTGTAGTAATGGCCCCGTGGCTCAGCATTAAAGGAAGTTTTCTCAGAATTGTTGGTGTCTTTCTAGTTACATAATTCAATGATGATGGTCCAAAATGATGTTAAAATGCACAGTTAGCACAGTAGAATAATGTTAAGAGTGTGCCCAGCAGGGCCCCTCCTAGAATCAGCCCTGGTGTGCATGTTTATCTGATGAGCAGGTTGTATGGCAGCCCTGGCCACCAGTGAATGAATGTGTGTGTGAATGCTGACCGGTGCTTTAGTGTATAGCGTTTTGAGTGGTCGCTACCACTAGAGAAGCGCTATATAATTGTAGTCCATTTACCTTTACATTAAAATTGAAGTGATTCTGTGCAAAGATTGTTGATATTTAAACTCAACTCCCAAACAAATACAACCCCCGCTTCATAAGCTCCGCCCCCCAGATTCACGGACAGATAACTACTGGCCGGTAGAGCTGTCAGGCTTCCTCTATAATACCATTCGAATTTAAATTTTTTTTATATTCAAATAATATTAAAATATTTCATTCTCAAAGTTATAATATGTTCCACACTACTCAGGCTTATGCATTGTCAATGCCACTATCAGCATGTGGTTGTTGTTACATGTTCTGTCCACTAGAGGGACTTCCAACATCAGCCTGGCATTGGAGGGGATCTACGTCACGGCGCATTGCATTTCTGGCACGCCACTTTCTGTTTACATTATTTTTTCACCACGAGCACACAGCGACAAACACAAATCAACAGAGAACTCTGTAATGAAACATTATCTAACAAGTGTAGTGAAGCAGCTCTGTTGTAAAGGCTAACGGTGCTCGGTTAGCACAATGACATCATGTTAGAAAGCACAGTCAAAACCATTTGTCATAAACTAAGTAACAAAAGTATTAGCCACAATGCTAACGGCATTGATAACTAAGCCAAACGGTGCTGTCACTACTATTTAAAAGCCTGTTTCTTGCAGATTGTCACGTTACTGAGAATACAGCTGTTAGAAGGTAATATACGAAGTAGAAGCTAACTCTGACAGCTGTAGGGCAGCTAACATTAACTTTAGCTGTCTCCATGAAGCTCCCAGCTAAGCTAACGTTACTATAACTCGCGACGCAGTTAGGAAGGCAGAACGAGCTAACTAATGATAACATAAGCATTTTGGCTCGGTGGATGTCGATTTTAAAGTCATGTTAAAACTATTTCCCGTCCTTCTTCCGATTTCCAGTTGCAGCCTGTCACTCCCACCTGTGCTAACGTTACGTAACGCTAGCTCACAATGACTTGTGTTTCTCACTCCTGTAACATATTGTCAATCAGACGTGACATGAGAAGAGGGTGATTAGCTAACGTTAGCCAACCTATTTATAAAAAAAAAAAAAGGCATTTGAATAGTAATTTCAGCATTCAAATAGTATTGATTTGAATTATATTCGACTTTCGTTCCAATAGCCCTACTGGCAGGTTGGCACATTCAGAATGCTGCCCCCCCTCCTACCATCAACTGTCGCTGCCTGTTGCTGATTGGTTTGTTTTCCATTTACACAGCCAGGGCTTTGTATTAACACCGGGTATTTTTTTTTAACGCACACAAAACAGAAAGCTAGGGGACCATGAGGAGATATTCACTGATTTTGACAAAAAGTGTATTGGGTTAACATTGCCTACTATAGCTTTAACAGCAGGAGGCCCACTTGAAAGTAAAGTTGGTCTGATGTGTTTTTGGAAAAAATAAGAAAGCTATTGACAAAAATGGACAAACTCTGTTGTCCATTTTGCATGAACTTAAACAACATTTCCCAACTTCAGCTCCTTATTTTCTTGTCTGAAGTCAAATTGCGCAAGATCAGGTATCAACACTCAATGGCGCCGTATAGGGGGGGAAAGTTAGGACAATTCCAAGGGCCCGTGACAGACAGGGGGCCCAAAAAATAGGTAAAAACTAATGTTAAATTTATTAAATCATCATCATTCAGTATATATATTTCAAATAGAATAATAAAATTAATTATCTCTTTGTTTTTACTTGTTTTTGGCAGTACAAGTTAAATATCCCCATTGACCAAAGAGTAAACCTCCATATTGACCGACCACCCCCCTGTATCTGCATGAAATGGTTTGGTCCTGCTGTAGCACTCAGTGACGGTGTTTAGTTGCAGTCAGTAGATGCGCCAGAACTACAATGACCACAATGTTACCAAATAACGTTAAATCAAAATCTGGTTTTCAAAAAAGGAAAGAGAGAAAAGAGAGAGAGGAAAGACAAAGGAAAGGGTGTCAAACTGTAACCCAGTTTTTCACCAACTCTGTGAGTGGTATTAACCTGTTGGCCTAATGTCCATAGTGAAATAAGCTAGCTAGCTACAGACTAGTGTAAGCCTACATTTAATCACCATTTAATCAGTGCAGGGAAACGTTTAGCAAGATATTCATATTAAATCATTGTCCCTGCCTCTTTTAGCAGACTTAACAACAGATGAGTCAGCAGCACCCCAGTCTCCCCCTAACTGAGCCCCTCCCTGTCCCAGTGAAGAAGGTGAACAACACTGTGGTCAATGACACGCCAGTTAGCATCATAGCAGGGAGTCTGTGGGGATGTCTCTGTCTCTCTTGTTCTTTTTACCATTACAAAAAAGAAAATGAAATATTTATTAATGGCAGAAATTCAAACACATTAATAACAATTATTTTCTCACATAATGATCATTATGAAATAAAATTAAAAAAAAAACAACAACCTACTGTCTGTACTAGATGCTGGACAGTTAGAAACAGTGAGTAGCTTACCTGAGCCTGCATGTAAAATACAGACAATATTAAAATAATCCAGTTTGATACGTTCATTTAGATTGAATTATGGAATGACATCTACTAATTAGAGTTATGTAAAGCTTTTGATGGGACAGTTAGGTCCTAGAGATGTGGTGACAACAGCTCCGCAGAGGGGGCCCAATTTGATTTTTTGTCATGGGACCCAAAATTCCTGGCGGCGCCCCTGTCAACACTGGATCATAATACTATTTACACTTCTGTTTTTTGTGGATTGACCAACAAACACAGCTTTAAGGGCAGTGTTGTTTCATAATCCCTGCTGCACAACACTGACAGAAGCCCCACAGGAGGAGCTGGTAAACAGCAGGTGGATGTGCTGGTGTTTCCTGCTGCAAAGCTCCTACTGAACTGTATAGCAGTGGTGGAATGTAACTAAGTACATTTTCTCAAGTATTGTACTTAAGTACAAATTTGGGGTACTTATGCTTTACCAGTAGCCATGACAGTGAGCCTGCATGAACAATAGCAGGACCCTGAAATCTTTACACCTCCGCTTTTCCTGCTGTAGCTCCTACACCATTGGTTATTTTATACAAGTATTTGTATAAAATAACCAATTTGTACATTGTTTATTAACATCATTCTTTTTGATGGATGCAGCTTTGAGCCTGACACATACCTGCACACCATCCCTGGTCCTTTGCACATGGAGGACGAGTCCTCTGTAGAAGTCTTTCAGGTGCCCCCATGTTGTTGGGACTCTGATGTGCAGGAGCAGACAGTTCCCACAGCCGGACACAGACACCTCCGGAGGTCCCAGCACAGCTACAGACACAAAGCAACTACCTTTCAGTCTACTGGGAGGAGATCCTAATAATCATTTTAAAAAATTGAAGTAAAGATGTCCGCCATTCAGATGTTGGACGGAACTTGCACATTCACTCCTTTTACAACATGTTGAAAAAAGAAAACTCATGTGCACTAAGTACACTGCCTATTCCATGTTTCTATGGACCAATTATACTGTACGTTTGCCATTGAAGTTTGCTACCATTTACCTTGCTCTCAGAACCACTGTGGCTTTTGGGTTTGGTTGAAGAAATGTGTGTAACTTTGAAATATAATAAGTGACTGTGAATTGAAGTTGTTTTTTTTATATCTTTAGTTTTTTGCTCTGCTGAAGGACAGTTCGTTAGTTGCTTGTGAAAAGGAGAAAACATATCAATATGAAGTTTGAATGATAACAGACAATAAATGTGACAAATGAAAGAAATCAGTGGATTCTGAGTCTTGTTTAAGCGCGTCGACCAAGGATCGAATAGGTTGTCTGAAAGGTGCTCCTTTATAAGTGTGTGTCTCACTGACAGAGTATATACTGTAAGTGTGTGTCTCAATCAGTACGTTACATGCACATAATATTCCGGTTTTTGCCCTAATTCCGAAAAAGACGATATTCCGACTAAACTGTTTACACGCCTAATGAAAGTGAGCATTCCACTAATATTCCTGTTTACATGCAGCCATGCAAAACAGGATTTTTTCTGTTTACCAGCGGTGGTGGACTTGTTGGAGCGTGTGAACGCAGCATCCCTCTTTCATTCCTTCAACCAGCTTCTTGAAAAGGTTGTTGTAGCGATGTGTGAGCATACCCAAAAACCTGCTGATATCCAAGTCTTTGATCATGTTTAAAAGTAGTCGTGTTTCTCCTTCTTATCAGGTCTCCAGCCCTGCAAACTGTTGGCTGGTTGGTTTGTGTACAGTAACCATAGCAACACACAGAGCTGACCGTAAGCCTGTGGTGAAAACCCAAATTGAGACGCATATTCCAAATGCGCTGTCTACATGTCCAAAGAATGCCTCTAAAACCAGAATAATATTAAAATGCTATATTGGGAAAAAGGCCTTATTCGGAATATCCAACCAGAATATGCTGTTTACATGACCTGTAAGGGTAGTTTATTGTGTAACCTCTATGTTGAAGGTTAAGAGGAAGTTACAGTAAACATAGAGCTTTTATTGTGACGGGGAAAACGGAAGTAGATAAAATAAAGACGGTTGAGTGTGTTGTGGTTGAATAAAGTGAGACGTGCAGTGCCGTCTTGGTTCCAGCATTGGAAGCCCGTGTCTTTATTTTACAGCCAAACGTGAGTCTAGACAGTATTAGAAACCCTCGGTTACACCTGTAACAAATTAGTACTGTCTGACAGAGTAAATACTGTAAGTGTGTGTCTCACTGACAGAGTATATAAGTGTGTGTCTCACTGTCTGACAGAGTATATAAGTGTGTGTCTCACTGTCTGACAGAGGCTGGAACTGGCCAGACACAGTCCACGGGGACGTCTGGGTGGCTGTGAAGGCCTGGATGCGGGCTCGGTAGTGAACAAACGGGTCCTTGAACGCTCCCGTTAGGTTACACGGCTGTCCGGCCGTCAGTTGCGAACAAGCAGCCACTGGTCTCCATACGTTCCTTCTCCTGGGGGAAAGAAAATACAGAGGGACTGAGAATAAAAGATAACCCAAGACCACCAGGAAGAATAATGCGTCAGCCTAAACAATGTCTTTCACCCTGGCAGGTGAAGGCCAATGTGGAGAGGGAGGAAAACGTTCTTGTCAACATGTTGATGGACATAATACTACAGAGAAAATCCACAGCTGATTAGAAAGGCTGGGCTGTGTGCATCATCCTGACACCAGGAACTCACTTGTTATGATATTGGTCACAGTTACGCAAAAAGGAAAGTGCTTACTCACAGGCTTTAAGAGAAACAAAAATGAAACATATGAGTTATATATATATATATATATATATATCTCAACAGGTGTTAGATCGACTGCCATGCAGTGGTGGAATGTAACTAAGTACATTTACTCAAGTACTGTACTTACAGTAAGTCCAAATGTTGAGGTACTTGTACTTTACGTGAGTCTTTTCTTTTCATGTCACTTTCTACTTCTACGCCGCTACATTTCAGAGAGAAATATTGGACTTTGTACTCCACTACATTCATCTGTTCCAGCTTTAGTTACTAGTTACTTTACAAGTTAAGGTTCCTGCACACAGAACACACGTAGTTTATAAAAACTGATGTTTTATTATAAATGGAACTAGCCAACAATATAACGGCCTACAAGTCCAGCTGAAATGATTAGACTGTTTGGATCCTTTACACTTTCTAAAGATATTTCTGCATGGAGTACTTTTACTTATAATTTCTAAATTTTCCTGGTGATATTTACACACTTTTACTTAAGTTACATTTTCAATGCAGGGCTTTTACTTGTAACAGAGTACTTTTACTTTAGTAAAGGATCTGAATACTTACCATATACTGCCAAGAAATTTGGGACATTCATGCTCCCCTCAGGATAAAGTGTGATAACTTTGGCGAACCCTTGACAATAATTTCAAGTAGAAAGTACCGCTCAGTACATGTCTCGGTCTCAATTCTTTAAAAAAAAAAAACTAATTTAAGGAATCCCTAAATGTGTTTTGTTTATGTAAAAAAAGAAAAGAAAAAGTCAGCTTATATATCGTACAGAATGTTGTTCTCAGTTAAATATGGATATGTATATCAGCCTCACAAATCCAGTTTGGATCTGGCTCTATCCCTTCTTCCAACCTGATCTGTGAAGAGTGAAAGGATACTGCTGCTGCCATTTGAAGTCTAAACAACATGAACCATCCAGGAAATGCAGACAAAAATCACAGAAAAAAACGTTCTGTGCCCTCTTTAAGAGCTGCAGATTGTTTGTGAATTTGGCTTTTGGTCAACTCAATGCTAGTCTGGATCAACGGAAGTACATTTCTAGGATAAAGCCCGACATCTGGCGCTCAGGTTTGGCCCCTTCTGCTCTCTATGATTCGCCGTTCTCAAACTCCCTTCGCTTCGGGAAACAACAACCAACTAACAACTAGCGAGCTACACACTAAAAATGACAAGTTTTTAAGAAAATGTGGACGATGCGACAAAGCAGGCCTGCTCGGTTCTTTCAGGGAATGATTGTAAAGATTTACAAAGAATATGTTTACGGCATTTCCTCTCTAACTGGGACGTTTTAGGACTGATTGGTGGGATTGCTGTGAAGTACACACGGAGAGACACTGGTAAGAGCCAATGAGGTTTAACCATGTATCAGCTCATTTAAATAGCTCACGTTACTGTATTGTGTCAACAGTTAACTTCACTTAATATTGGATGTGGAGTTTTCTTTTGCGGGGTGAATATGTTCCACCAAGACAAGTTCCTTCCTGAGACTATTTAGCAGAGCCACCGTCGCTGCGTCCGGAGCTTAACGCCAGATAATGATAATGATTCATAAATAATGGTCCTTAGTCTGCCTCGCTGTGCTTATCTAAGGCTGGGTTGAAATAATCTATTCTCCAATTCAAATCTTTGTTGAGTGATCTGATATCGATTAATAAAATCCAGAAATCAATCTTTAAATATCTGCCTTATAACCATGGAAAAGTACTTGAAACTAACTTTTTGGGCGTCAATTCTTAATGTAAATGTATTATAAAATATATTTGAGGGTTGTGTCTTGATTGTACAATTTGCAGCAGAAGTTCTCTGAGAATCTCTTTTTATATCCAAGCTAGTCTATATCCACGAAGTTCTACTTCCAGGATCGCTCCGTTGCCGCCGGAACTTCCGCCTCTTTTCGGCCCTGTGTCCATCACCTTCCTCTTTCTTATCGCCTCTTCTTCCCGCTCTATCGTAGCTTTCTGCAGACTGAATACCTGAAGCTGAAGATTTGAACGGTGAAGTGGGTGTCAGAGGGGGTGTCGAGGCCAGGCAGGAAGCGGAGTGTGTGCTCCATGTTGAAGGAGGAGATGGAGATGTTGGAAGGTGCAGGGAGGGAAACACACACCCCTGCACAGGAGGACACAGTAACAATATTAACTATGAAATTACAGAGTGACAGTGACAGTATTAGAATTCAGTAATATTGGTTGGTCTTTCTTATTATTTTATAACTCTGCAACACTAAACATCGTACATCTGCAGTCTGCACAAATCACAGAAACATTTCCTGCACATAGTGTATGCATTTAAGTGAGCCCATTCTGAGCTACGAGCAAAGTTTGACAGAATAACATAGCCTTTACTCCTCCTGCCAACATCCATATACACTTGTACACACACCTTGCACACATCTCAGTCCAAAGGTGTAAACACAGAGAGACGGAGAGGACTAAACACATACACCGCTAATAAAGCTGACCTGAACAGTGACATGCATTCATCTCATATATTCACCATACTTCATCCCCACATCCAATCCAGGGAGCATTACCAAGGTGTAAATGCAGAAGGAGAAGCATCCACAGCTCCATCTTTCCTCCATGGAATGTGTGATGGCTCGCAGTTAACCGTCTCACGCAAGATAAGGCTGGTTTTTGGGTTAGAGTACACACAACATATAGAGAGGGTTGGGAGGGAGCTGGGGTATGTGTGGGGGTTGGGAAATGAACACCAGTTGTTGTCATATGCAGCGCTGAGTTTCTGTTTCCCCAGAAGTCCCTCCCTGTGCATATTGTTCTTCCAGTCCTGCATTTAACTGGGTAAGCTTTTACAGTCGCTCGACAAAAACTGGAGCACACTCGACTTTAACTTCACCTGGTTTCTGATCTGGGACTTTTATTTCTCGTTCTTGTGTTTAATATATTCGTCTGTGCTTTAGTATCTTTCTGTACAAAGTGAGTGTGAAGAATTTGTACTTTTTTACTGCAATTAAATGTATAACAAACCATGGCTTGCTTTCTAAAATGTAACTTTTATTAGTTATGAATTGTACATGTTTATGGCTGAGTAATGAGCATGACATTACGATTTTAATGAGTATAAAAATAAAAAAATGTCACATATATGAAATTTGTATGAATATATTGTTGAAATAAAGTTGGCTGCATACTGTAACTAGACACAATACACAATACATTATTCTACTATACTGATACAATGTGTAGCTTCAAATAAGTGCATTGTTATTAGAATTGTACATTGAACATGACGATAATATGGCAAAATAAAAACAGAATGGCATGTATGTAACCATGTATTTTACCATGTCCGGTAGACAACTGTATAACATTCATTCATATTCCTCAATCACAATTCAAACATGATCAGAAATGCATGATGTATAAGAACCCAAACATTCAGTCAGGATTTAAAAAAATGTAAATACGATGTTAAATATGATGATGATCATCTCTGAATCATGAATATTTGGAGTCAGCATACCTCAAAGTGCTTCTGTTTGCAGCAGTAATCTACAAATCACAAAGTATAAAATGTCTTAATTGATGAACCTGACACTTACTTTCAATCCATTTAATTCCAGTTAATGTTTCATTTGATTTCACTCTGATTATGCAGCTAATATTGACAGCTCTAGTCTCATTATATAGAGCTGAAGAGAGTAAATTCTGGTATGGACATAGATAAAAAGCTAAGTTAAGCATTTTTAACAGCATTACATTACTCATGTGGAGCTTGGAACTACTATTCTGCCTTCACTATATTCACAAAGTTTCAGTGCATGATGAAGGAGCATATTTCAAGTTTGAATATCGTCTTAAGACGCTCTCAGACTGTAAATCATGAGTCAGGGATATTCAGTACCATACACTGGATGAAATGTGAAGTGTACCTGCTTTCTCTCTCCCTGGACTATTCTATTTCAGTGGCTTTCCTCTAACAAACCTCCAAGAGAGGGGGACCTGAACACGAGGAAGAAATACCCTCAATTTAAAAATATTCCTTGCTCTTTGCTTAAATAGCATCAACACCGAAACCTGCCATTAACGTCCGGTTTGGGTGGATTTCCCATAATTCACGGATAAGTTCCTTTCCACTAATTTTCCAGGGGTGAACTCCCTGCATGTACTGGAAGGAAACTATCACGTGTTCCTCTATCAAGTAGTCCTCTAGCTGCTGATCTACATTTTCAGCATCAGCCCTAACTGGCTGCTTCTCCGTTTCTGTCTAGCAGCCTACACTGTACAGAAGTTAATGAATAGGAACTTTTCCTCTGACTCCAAACAAATGTATTTCTTTAGTTAGTGAGAGGTAGCCTGGCTGCCCTTTCCCCTGCAGAGGAAGCACTGATTTATCAAGCTGTACTATTTACAGTAAACTATATGGACAATGCAATGGGCCTCATGCAAGAACATTACTGTATATGATTGTATAGTATTGTACTTTGATCCTAAAAGCCTCTCTCTTATGGTTTCTTGTGAGGTTTCAAGTGTTCTCCAAACACTCACAAGACTCAAGTACTGTGCAAGACTCACAAGGTCTGTGACGATGATCAGAGTGATTAACTCCAGTAAACTGCCGTACTACACTTGTTCTGCTCCGTTTATGGGCAGGTTTCACAAAAAAGTCGCATTAGGAGACTATTACAAAAAGCTGCCCCAGGCTGCTAAAACGCGCTCAGCTCCCACAGAGCAAAAATAAAAGAGTTGTAGGTGGCATTGTACACACCGTGCCAGGAGTTAAAGGACGAGAACACAGTGTTCTGATTGAAAAGTGTCAGCTATAGTAGTACAGAGACCAGGCAACAAACTGTTGGTCTGTGTTGAAGCTAAAGAAGTATAACATAAATGGGATGTTTTTGAAAGATTAGTAAGTACAGTGACTTGAAGAACGGATTAACTTTAGTTGCCCCAAATGATTGGCTCTATTTATGAGCTGTTGTCATTTCTATGTAATAGGCAATTAGGGGCTGGAGTGTTGTGGCTATTTTTTGCAATTTTTTCTTTTGACTTATGAATTAATAACACTTGTATTATTGTGCAATTATTCCTGGATGCATTATGGCTAAGTAGGTGATGGTCGCCTGTGGTAAAAGGGAAGGGGCATCGATACTCAGACATGTTGTCATGTTTTTTGTTTGTTTAAACCTACATTGTGTAATGTTTTTCTTTCACAAATATGTGCTCATTCATGTGTAATTACTTCCACCAACTAATCAAAGTATTCTCGTAAGCGTAGAATCTGCCATTCAGAATCATTCAGAATCATTCAGAATACATACGAGCGACTCGCTCGAATGACGGCCGCCATGTTGCGCCTCCATCTTTAAAATACATTAGCCAAAGAGGGACATACCTCCGCCTATCGCCTTTTAAACTCAGTGGCACCGTGACGAATGCCAGCTGGGAGATTACTCGCCAGGGAAGTGAAAAAGAGAATTAAAACGACAACAGGCAAAGCAACAAGACCAAAGTTAATATTGGAGTGGCTAGAACAGCTGTGTGTAAACGATGGAGATACTAAGAGATCATTTCGGGTTCGGCCGGTTCCCGCATGAGGCCCATTGTTGTAAATATCGGTTTTACAACTGTACGTGTGAGAAGAGTTATGTCCATCTTGTACTGAGCATTACTCATCACAATATATCAGAGCTCAGTGTCTGGACTCAGTTGGTGGAAATGTCTTTAGACAGGTGCTGCAACATGAGCTCACAGTCGGATTCTCTAACACTGGTTATAACACATTATTAACAGGGACATACCGATGCATCGCCAACCGGTTAAATGGATAGAAATGTGTAAAGAGTGAGACAAAAAATGAATGGCGCTGCGGTTTTTAAACGGCCTAGTACGTAACCTACTTCAGTTTTACTTGTTTGACTTCAGACGTGACTACGTCTTCTTAGTTTATTCATTTGAAGAGATTTTTTTCCTTCTATTTAATGAGTTCTTTTCATGTGGGATTTGTTTAAAAAAAATCTAATTATTGTTTTTTGATTTCATTTTGAAAGTTATTTGAGATAAAATACAAGTTGAGTGTCCCTTTTGATAAGGGGACACATCTGTTGTTTTGCACAGTTTCTAGAAATAAAGGAATATTTTTTAGTCATGTGTCAGCGGCTCAATCTGAAAAATCCTGAGAAAATGGTAACGTCAACTTAAAATCCTGAATCGAATCGGGAGTTGAGTGTATCGTTGAAAACACTATGGAATTGTAAAAAGACGTGAAACGGCGTAACGTCCAGCTGGAAAACCGCAAGACTTCTATAATAAGTTCTGTCAGACATCTATGGACGCCTCATATATCCAGAGAGCTCGTCCACCTCATCGTCCTCCTCGTCTTCATCATCGCCAGAGTAGGAAACAGTTGCAATGGAAACGTCCTTGGCGCCCGTAGTTTGTGAGGGCGAAGTTGGAATGGTGCGGTACACCTCTGAAGCAGAGGAAGACTCTGTCTCCACCTCTGCCACGTCCAAATGGGACTCCTCCTCCTTTTCCTCCCCATGCGTGCCGAAGGTCAATGTGAAGAGGTTGACATCCTGGCTGCCCCCGTCTCCCGCCACCTTCTCCTCCGCCTTCACTGGCTGGATTTTTCCTACAGTCAAATGGTCTGCGTCTGCAGGACGGGGGTCTGAACTCGGCTCTGATATCGACAGAGAATCCTTCAGTCCAGCACGGGAATGTGTCTCTGCAGAGACGGAGGGTTCAGGTTGGGGATGGAACAAGTCTGATGGCGTTTGGTTTGAGGAGAAGCTCGGAAGCAACGGCTCCGGCTCCGGGCACAAAGGAACTGACAACAATGATGGAGATGAGGAGGAGGAAGAGAGGAGGTTAGTGCCCCTCCGCAGTTTATACCCTCCTCCTCTGCTCCCACCAGTGCTCTCGGTTTCACTCTTGGCATCGCTGTCGTCTGATGTTTGGCTGGTCCTCTTTTGGCCTGAAGAGGGCGCCGTTGGATTAATATCCAGGAGAGAAAACAGGGACGTCTTGCAGGATGGAACCACTACAACCCCTTCTATGTGATGGATTTCCTGAGACAGAGAGAGAGAGAGAGAGAGAGAGCGCAAATGAAAAATGCTGAAACCAATAAGGCGGATTAAGAGCAGTCCAACCATCTTGTTTTTAGATAGCAGATATCCAACAGCCCTTCTGCCTGCTGCTCCCACACAACTGAAATATTTTGATTTTTAGTCAGCATGAAAGGAATCAGTGACATTTGATTACTTATTTCAATCCCTTTATCAAATGAATGGTACTTTGCTCTGGTAGGCTGGGACACAGTCAGTTATTATATAAAGTACTTGGAAGCAATACTTGAGTAAAAGTACAAGTATCTTACCAGAACATGCCTTTGGTAGAAGTTAGTCTCCTTTTAGAATATTACTTTAGTAAAAGTCTTAAAGTATCTGATATTTACTGTACTTGAATATCAAAATGTACTATTAAAAAAAAAAAAAAAAAAAACAACAACTTTGATTATGAACTTTATTGCGGCTTCCTTATTTTAAAGCATAATATTCAGGGTTTCCACACCTTCTTAAACATCAAGTCTGACATCAACAAAGAAGAACAGAAACAGATTTTTGTGAGAATGGGTCTCTCTCCAACGTACGAAAACATTTCTTGCAAGTAACGAAGATGCTGAGGGGAACTGTAGTGGAGTAAAAGTAAAATTTCCAGAATTATAAATAACAAAGTAAAGTACAGACACGTGAACATTCTACTTAAGAACAGTGACAAAGTATTTGTACTTTGTTACATTACAACACTGCACAGAGTTGTCATTAGTGTGAGAGTTCATTAACTGTTAGTAGGGCTGCATGCATGTTGACAAAGTTTTGCTTTGGGGACATCATTTGAATATGAGTTTGAAAAGCATAAATTCAAATGTTTATCACCAAGGTCATAGCTAAAGGTGTGTTTTGCACAATGCCCTTAAACATTACAAGGGGGGGGGGGGCAGAATACTTAAACACAGCTGTCGTCCATTACAACACTATCACTGATTCACATGACCTCAATGCTCAAACATGGAAGTGAAATATCACCCTTCCTCATGATGACACGTCAACACAAAGTTGAGATTATAGGCCTCATTAAATTAGACTTCATGGCAGAACAGCTGTATTGGATTACATTATATTGTACAGGTGTACTTAATAAAGTGGCCACTGAGTGCAGTTGTGAATTCATTTTCTGTCAACTAATCAATGAATCCACTTTCAGCTTAACGTGAATGTTTCATTGAAGAAACAGTGATCAAAATAAAAAAATCACCACTGAGCGGTGCTTGGCAGTTAGAAATGAGATAAATAACTTCTGGGTAGAAATCTCCTGCACGTACAATTTAACGATGCTGAGCAAACGAGAACGAGGAACATCTGGATATACTCTCATCTCCTTCATCTAAAACGCATGTTTGATGCTTTCATTAGGGGTGGGAATCCCCAGAGGCCTCACGACACGATATCATCACGACACGATATCATCACGACACGATATCATCACGATACCTATGTCACGATACAATATTATTGCGATTTTAAACATATTGCAATATTCTGCGATATATTGCAATTTATTACCTTTTTTCCAACTTCAATTTTTTCCAATTTCAAATGATGTCCCCAAAAGGAAACTTTGTCAACATCTGTTTTATCTTCAATGTTATTGCTGCAAAATGGGATAGTCAAGCAGACAAACTGACCAACACACATATAATAATAGATCGATACTTGGCGTCTGTGTATCGATACAGTATTGCCACGAAAAAAATCGCGATGCTACGCTGTATGGATCTAGCTTTCATATGTCAACACTTTGACTAACGTTAGCTTGGAGAGCAAATTCACCTGTTGGGTAGGGCTGCTCGATTATGGGAAAAAATATAATCACGATAATTTTGGTCAATACTGAAATCATGATAATTTAACACGATTACTTGTTGACTTCTGGAAAGATGTTACAATTATTGAACTTAAAAAAAACATTGGAAAAAGTTAAATAAATCAACAGTAAAAAAACAACAACATACAACTGTGAAATTTGCTTTAATACTTTTCCTATTGAAACTTTATTTTTTCATTTAGAACACAAGAGTAAATAAGAGTTTACTTGCAAAACGTAATGAGCTAAATAATTTTTTTTCTCGATTATTCTGTTTGTGTGATCGTTGGGAGCTGAAATCATAATCCCGATTAAATTTTGATTAATTGCACAGCCCTACTGTTGGGCCACAGACTAAAGAAAATGTCACCACCCAAACTAGCAGTCAGTCCGACCGGCGGTGACATGTTGCTGTTCCTAACACTACATTTGGTTTATCAAAGACGCTAGCAAAGCAACACAAGACAGAAAATAAGCACAGCAGAGACGTCAGATAAGTCGGACCCTCCATTTTTATACATTTAAATGTTATAGTTACGACTGAAAATGACAACAGAAAATAAATACGTTAATAGATTTCACATATCTCCGTAATTCAAATCAACGGCCATTTGTCTACCCGGAAGTGATTTTTGTGTTAGCACGACATCATGGTGATGGGGCCTGATTAACTGACTAATCAAGTTATCTAACTGTTATAATTTTAGACACATTCAGAAGGACGTTTCCATTGAATGCTGTTATATCTTTATGTTCTTGCTCAAAGACACTTCGATCAGACTGTTCACATGTGTGTGTGTGCTGACATTTAACAAAAATGAAGCTGTATTCCTTCTGTGCTATCAGGCGACATGTTTCCCAGCAGTGGAAATGTTGCTGAATCATATTAAAGGAAGTGGGGTTCCACAAAGTGCTGGGGAAAAGAAACTGTTGGTGAGCAACCAATAGCCTCCAAATTTCACATTTAATTTATTGGCCACATACAAGTCCGGGGTGAGGGGAAAGCCCCTCTACATCTCGCTGTCACTCTGGTTGACTTAAGGTAATTAATAATGGAACATGAAACTACATATTATTTTACCAAAAAGCGTCCTCAAATCCCCCTCGCGAGACAAACACCACGAAAAATTAAAGGTTAACTGTAACCGACGCCCACATCCATACCAGTTCTTACATCCCAGCATGCTGTAATAAAATAAAGCCAATGACTGATATGAATTGAAGGTTTCAAAAGCTATTGGTGACTGCCAACTGAATAATGATCTCACTTTAGAAATTGTCAACCCCCCTATGTTTTTTCCAGGTTCGTAACTTGCCTCGTAACAACGTGCTAGGTGACACCTATTTAACAACTAGACTATTTATATATCCTAATTGTATTTTCATTCATTGAACCTTTCTTTAAACTCGAGCGATCATTGAGGGGCAGCCCTCATTTACAATGAGATAACAACACAGAAAAGAATACGCCATCATATTAAAGATGAAAAGACAATAGAACTTTGAAAATTTGAAAAATAAATTAGGATAATACGGATACAAAAGAAAGTGTAATTATGTAAAGCAAGTACAAGTAGAAGTTCGCAAGTTTAAAACCAGATTTCTAAATTGTCCAAAAGGCACAAGTGAGTTTATTTTAAGAACGTGCTGTAACTTGTTCCACGAGTCAGGTGCACTAAAACTAAAAGCAGTTTTAACAAGTTCAGACCGAGCTCGTGGAACATGAAGCTAAACCCAGTCTGATAATGTCCCTCTGAACAAAGCAGGATTCATGCTTCTGTGTTAAATCTACGCCGTGGCTACGTACGTAGGTACGTGGAGATACCGACCCTATGCCGTAGCCTGACGTGCACCTCTCGAAAACTGAAACTACACGTGGCGACGACGCTCAGCCGTGGCTTGGTAGCGCTGCATTTCCCCCCGACTCATTTCCTGGTTCTCCTTCTCCATTAACAACATGAAATCATTCCCAGAAAGCTCAGGGGAGACACTTTGTTTCTCTCACTATGACTCTAGAGTCGCTACTCGCTCCGAAAGTAATCGCCGTCACTCTCTCACTCGCTCTACACACACTCCCCATGCACACACACACACACACACACACACACACACTTAATCTGTAGTCTTTATGCATCAAAATGTCTCTGTAGTTTAGTACTTTACCAGTTGTGGGCCTGATGCAGTTTAAAACTTTGAAAATGTCTACAGAAATAGGTTGCAATTAAAGAATCGGAAAGGATGAGATAAGAGATTGTTGTTGAAATGTTCCGGAAGAAGAAAGAATACATGTTTAAATTGTACAAAATTAGGGAGTATTTCTAATATGATATGGGATTTTATTTCAAATTGTATATGTTATTCCCCCAAGTCCAACAGAGCATTGTCTTGGAAAAATAGTAACCAGTAAAGAAGGTAAAGGCAATTACGTAACTGATCGTACGGATTACTATTTATAAGTTCATATGCACTTCAAATGTGAGCTTGATGTCCAGATAAACTCCAAGATTTTTACATTTATAGTCAGAAGGTGTGCATAAACCAGTTAAATAAGGAACTAAAGTCAGAAGAGAGTTTAGTGTCTATACTTGGGTCAGAGAACAAAATGACATAATCTGCATATAAGAGACAAGTAGAATGTTCACAGACTGTAGGTAAGTCATTAATGTACAGGAGAGTAATGTTTGGGGCCTGCTTGATACATAAGGAGAGAACTTTAACTGAGGAACATGATTTACAGTGTCAAGTGCGTCGATATTGCTGCAGTGACACCACTTTGCTTGAGGAAGGTGCACGATGAACTCCTTTTTTCCCTTTGGTTTGGTGTTTGGACAACATTCATCTATATATCAACAATAATATATATATAATAGTAAAGTCCTGGACAATTTATATATAACTGTAAATTACAAACTAGAAAATGTGATATGAAAACTAAAATACTTTTATTTTAGGAAGAAGACATGGAATATTATATATAATATAAAGAGGACGACATTTGTATGACATACTGTAAATCAAGATGTAAATATCAATGAATGAAAAAGTCAAACAACACATTCTATTTGGGAATACTATCTAGCAGCTGGAGTTTAAACATTGCCTTAAAGTCAGAAGGATTTGATTCTTGATTAAAGGGGGTAGTTTCATGTATTTTATGGTTTGGCATCAACATGGTGTCCTAAAGGAGCACACTGTCTGGTTTCTGTTTCTGTGTCCACATTCAAAAGCAAACAACCTTACTATTCTCTCAGCCATTTAGTTCATTACAGTGTGTGTGTGTGTGTGTGTGCATGCATGCGTGCGTGCGTGTGTTTTTACGTTTTGTAGATTGTCTTGTGTTGATGCTTATACTGTATTCTTTTTTCTGTTTATTCTTTGTTCTAATGTTTATGCTTATATTTTTATATCTTGTCATTTAATGTAAATCACTTTGTTTACGTGTAATGAAAGGTGCTATATAAATAAAACTGCCTTTTTTTTTTTTATTGAGAACTGGATGGTTTGAGGTAAAGCATTAACATTATTCTCCAGGCGAAACTGAGCAGGGGTACTGCTACCACTGACAGCCTCTGTATGTGACATGAAAAAGGGATATCACAGGTAGCATGTCAGCAACAGTCGCCCAAGTCAGAAATGTTCATATTGTACACATTTTATTCCTGTTTATCTCACCCAGAAAAGCAACAGAATCAATCGCCCAGTGAGACACTGTCACACCTCAGCTGCAGTGGCTCATCACAGACACGGACCAACAAACTAGATGAGAATTAAATAACATGTATAAAGGGTACTCAGATATGGAGTATTTCTTTAGATCTACAGGTCGCCGCCCCCTGTCATTCTTTTGACCATCTATCGTCTACACCACCACTGGCAGCTCAATAACAAGACAAACTAGGTACATCAAACATCTTGTTGTAAAAGAAAAAAGAAAGAAAAGGAAATGGAAGAACAGCACGGTTGCCTGCAGCTATCTGCCTTTTTTGTCTTTTCGTCTTACACCGCAGTTCAACCACAACCATTACACTGGAGTAATGTGCACAAAGTGTGTTTCCGCCTGCAGTTCTTTACTAATTTACTCAGAAAAAGTCAAACCACAAACAAATCGGCATATTTATTGTATGGTAAAGAAAATAACAACACATGTCAAACTGGATCATGTTGAAGTACTTTAAATGACTACAATTAAAGTTGTCTATTCCACATCACACTACAGATGATTCTACTTCAAAGAGTCCAATAGTGAGATGACAGAGATCTAAAACCACGGAAGTTCTTGAGTAGCAACAACATGGAGACAGTACTGTACACCAATATGTTTCACTACTTTTTGGCATCCAAAAGGACCTCTTTAGATCTACTGCCTTTTGAATATTATTGCCATTTTTCCAGTAATGACCTCTGACCATTTGCTCATTGTCCCCAACAATTAAAAAAGTGAGTGAAAACTTTTAAACCAATGAATTTACTAATTAACTTAGAGGGGCAGTCTGGGTTCCTTCCAACAACTGCTTCCTTTAGTGCTGCAACACCAGCTACTGAGTTCAACACTACAATGAATGCTATTACTTACCAGGACTGATGGTAATGACCTCCTCCTCAGACAGATGAAACCAGTAAAGACCAGCAGGGCCACCAGGACCAAAACAAACATCACCAACAAAATCAACAAGGCTGCGATCCACGGGTCTGCAGAGAGGAGAGATGGGGCATCATGGGACATATTATTCACACATAAACACAGAGGGAGCCAGGGGCCAAAATAAAATAAACAAATCACTTAAAAAATATACACACATACACAGTTGTGCTCATAAGTTTATGAACCCGTTGACTAAAAAGAGGAATGAAAAAAATCATCTTTTGGAAATTGATCTTAATGTCTTAGTTAAAAAAATGAGGAAAAATCCAATCTTTAAGGACACCAACTTTGTTTGTGAATAAATAATGTATCGTGAATAAATAAATGTTCTTCCTTAAAATACAGGGGGCATACGTAAGTACACCCCTATGTTAAATTCCCATAGAGGCAGGCAGACTTTTATTTTGAAAGGCCAGTTATTTCATGGATCATGCATCCTGATAAAGTTCCCTTGGTCTCCACATCATCACATACCCTTCACCATACCTAGAGATTGGCATGGTTTTATTTCAGTTAGCCTAATAGCTGGTTTGATTTGCATTGAGAGATGACTTTATGGAAAGTACCCCATGTCAGCGCGTAATATGGAAATATTAAAGTACAAGTACCTTAAATAAATTGTAGTTAAGGGGTGGAGTGTGCAAAGAGGGGCAAGGAGGCATTTCATTGGTTCTTATTAAGTGACAGTGTGGCAATGATTGGTTGGCATTTTAACAGAATTACAGCAGCTACAGATGACAGATCTTTTTTTTGCAAATTTTTTCAGAAACCATAAGTAAAGAAAAGAACATTTCAACAGAGGTCCGGGCTAAGCCCCCCGATGTCCTGGACAGGACACACTTATGCGAACACAGCTGATATCTAATCCGCGCATCTGATCACACAAGTCACATTGAAAAGTAAAGTGTAACTTTATAGCTTACAATTGCAATAAAACCTTTGTGAGTAGCAAGGCACTACTCTGGCTACACCTGTTCAGGCATAAACATGTAGAAAACAGATATGTCAGTCTGCTCCCATCCGCTGCCACTGTGTTACACAGCACAAATAGCAAACTGCTACAAACATGCTAAAACTTAAGTTGTCTGATTTGTAGTCTGTTTCTCTCTTAAGCAAATTCTTGTAAACTCAGCTGGTTGCTAAGGCAAACCAGTCCCTTTATATATATATATATATATATTTCTTGAAGCTAATACGCCCTCTATGGTAGAGGCAGAGCTGGAGGATGATGGGGGTTGTCGTCAATTTCCCTGGTGGAAGTCGCTGAGGTAGTTAAACAACTCCACAGTGGCAAAGCCCCAGGGATTGATGAGATCCGTCCACAAATGCTTAAAGCTCTGGGTGTGGAGGGGTTGTCTTGGTTGATGTGCCTCTTCAACATTGCGTGGAAGTCTGGGACGGTGTCTAAGGAGTGGCAGACCGGGGTGGTGGTTCCCCTTTTTAAAAAGGGGGACCAGAGGGTGTGTGCCAATTATAGGGGTATCACATTTCTCAGCCTCCCGGGTAAAGTCTACTCCAAGGTGCTGGAAAGGAGGGTTCGGTCGATAGTCGAACCTCGGGTTGAAGACGAAGAATGCGGATTCCGTCCTGGTCGTGGAACAACGGACCAGATCTTTACTCTCGCAAGGATCCTGGAGGGAGCCTGAGAGTATGCCCAACCGGCCTACGTGTGTTTTGTGGATCTGGAGAAGGCATATGACCGGGTGCCCCGGGAGATACTGTGGGAGGTGCTGCGGGAGTACGGGGTGAGGGGGTCCCTTCTCAGGGCCATCCAATCTCTGTACGACCAAAGCGAGAGCTGTGTCCGGGTTCTCGGCAGTAAGTCGGACTCGTTTCAGGTGAGAGTTGGCCTCCGCCAGGGCTGCGCTTTGTCACCAATCCTGTTTGTAGTATTTATGGACAGGATATCGAGGCGTAGTCGGGGTGGGGAGGGGTTGCAGTTCGGTGGGCTGGGGATCTCATCGCTGCTTTTTGCAGATGATGTGGTCCTGATGGCATCATCGGCCTGTGACCTTCAGCACTCACTGGATCGGTTCGCAGCCGAGTGTGAAGCGGCTGGGATGAGGATCAGCACCTCTAAATCGGAGGCCATGGTTCTCAGCAGGAAACCGATGGAGTGCCTTCTCCAGGTAGGGAATGAGTCCTTACCCCAAGTGAAGGAGTTCAAGTACCTTGGGGTCTTGTTCGCGAGTGAGGGGACAATGGAGCGGGAGATTGGTCGAAGAATCGGCATAGCGGGTGCGGTATTACATTCAATTTATCGCACCGTTGTGACGAAAAGAGAGCTGAGCCAGAAGGCAAAGCTCTCGATCTACCGGTCAGTTTTTGTTCCTACCCTCACCTATGGTCATGAAGGCTGGGTCATGACCGAAAGAACAAGATCCAGGGTACAAGCGGCCGAAATGGGTTTCCTCAGGAGGGTGGCTGGTGGTCTCCCTTAGAGATAGGGTGAGAAGCTCAGTTATCCGTGAGGAGCTCGGAGTAGAGCCGCTGCTCCTTCGCGTCGAAAGGAGCCAGTTTTGGTGGTTCGGGCATCTGGTAAGGATGCCCCCTGGGCGCCTCCCTAGGGAGGTGTTCCAGGCACGTCCAGCTGGGAGGAGGCCTCGGGGGAGACCCAGGACTAGGTGGAGGGATTATATCTCCAACCTGGCCTGGGAACACCTCGGGATCCCCCAGTCTGAGCTGGTTAATGTGGCTCGGGAAAGGGAAGTTTGGGGTCCCCTGCTGGAGCTGCTACCCCCGCGACCCGACCCTGGATAAGCAGACGAAGATGGATGGATGGATGGATTTCTTGAAGCTGCACTTTCATATGTCTCTTTGTAGCTTTGCTTATTTAAAGCTAATGTACTTGCACTTACTACTTGTTGTCTGGAGTTAGAACCTTCAGGTTTGAAAGCACTTAATTGTAAGTCACTTTGGATAAAAGCATCAGCTAAATGACATGTAATGTAATAATGTAATGTAGCATTTGAAAAACATAACAGTAGGAGACACGTGCACACAAACACAGTGACCTGTACCTGCGGTGAAGAGGCCAGGGGTGGAAGCACACACAGGTTGGCTGTAGTTGGACTCCCTAGGAACATATTTGTCTGAGAAGCAGACTGAGACACAGTACACTCTGCCAGAGACCAGATCCGTCAAAAGCACTTTTCCCAGAGACTTGGTGTCCCTAAACTGCACACAGAGAGAACACAGACAGATGTCAGAGCAGTACAAGAGAAAAAACAACATAAAAAACACAGCATTACTACCATAGATTAAACCACAGGAAGCTATGTTTGAGAGTGCTGTGGTAAGGTCAATTGGTAAGGTGAAATTGAATGTGTTAGTGCCTTAAACCTGCATTCTAACTTCCTGCATGGGGGCGTTTCCCCTGGTTCCAAAAAGACGTCAGATTCTAAGTTAAGTTAAGCTATTATTTTATTAGATATTGTAAGAGCACCCCCAAATACCAAAATACAGTATCTGCACAGCTCACAGGTGACTTAAGTTCAATTTCAAAGCATCCAATTCAGAAGATTTGGGTCCACTTTACTTGGACTGGTTTACTTATTCATTAGATCAGCCTTTGGTGTCTGGTAAGTATTAAAGGTCATGGATGTGTGACTCAAACTGGATGGCCTCTTCTTACCTGTAACACGCCCACAACACAGCAGTGCTGTCATGCTTCAACTTATTGATCCTGATGGCACAAGTGGACTGTATGCCAAAAAGGTTGCTTTCACTACCTTGTTTAAATCTAACCCTGAAGTGGTTCGTTTGGGCAGATGTGAAAGCTCAGGTTTTTCACCTTATTCCGAAAAAGACGGTATTCCAAGTAAGCTGTTTACATGGCTAATGAAAGTGAATATTCCACTAATATTCCTGTTTACATGTAGCCGTGCAAAATACAATTTTTCCGAAGTTTTACAGCGGTGGCAGACTTGTTGGACCTTGCGACCGCAGCCTCCTTGAGACGCATATTCCGAATGCGCTGTCTACATGTCCAAAGAATGCCTCTAAAACCTGAATAATACCGAAATATCCAATAATATCTAAATCGGAAAATGCTATATTCGGATAAAGGCCTTATTCGGAATATCCAACCAGAATATGCAATTTACATGACCCGTATCAAATTCAGAATATTGTCATATTCGGAATAATAGTGGAATACTGATGTGCATGTAAACATACTTAATGTTGCAACTTCACCCCCGAATCGCACCGAGTCCACTGAACTATAGGTGTGAAATCTCCCTAAAACTCTTATGACTCTGTATGTGAGTATACAGTATGTACAGCACCTGAGCTTCGTCTGTATTGTTGCTCTTGATCCTGAGTGTGTACTGCAGAGAATCATAGATCTCCTTAAGGTGCTCCATGGGAGGCTGAAGGTCCACACACAAGTCTCGTCCACAGGGCGTCACAGTCAGCAGCGGCAGATCCATGTAAGCTGGAGGACACAGACACAGGGACAAATAAGGTCATTTAGTTACATGAACTCAAATTTCCATCACACGATGGGTTACCAATAATTCATTCAAATTGAGGAAAGATAACAACTATAAAAATGCCGCATTAAATTAGACTTATTGAAGTGCAATTCCTCTGCTCATGAATGCAGGTACCAAACAGTAACCAAAAACCAAACAGGTTTATGCAAAGTCATTTGATGCAAGACATCTTCAATAGAAGTCTCTCATAACTTCGGGCAAAACACTTCCAACAGAGAACCTGTAAGTAAATAAGTTCAGGGAGTAAAGCAGGTTATGCATAACATTTTAATTACTATAAATTGCAATACATTTAAAATCCAGAGCTGAAAAGTGTTATCTTAATGACCATTAGGATAACACTGAATTGTCTCTACAGAGCTCCATACTCTTTTTTAAATAAATGCAGTGCTTTTTTTGCTAGTTTATATCATGCAGATGGCGGCGCCAAAGACGCAGCGACATGGAGCTCTCACTGCAAACTGCCTACAGAGAGGAGGTCCAGACACTGACCACCTGGTCGTCAACAACCTCATCTTCAACACAAGAAAACCCAAAAGAAATCACAACAAAAAAAAAAACACTCCACGATGGTCAGTGTGTAAATGGAGTGGAGGTGGACAGGGGTTCCAGTAGGGATGTCCCGATCAGATCGGAGCCGATATGGGCATTTTATAACTGATCGGGGATCGGCAGGCACCCAGATCACCTTACTCCGACCATTTCTGTCATAAATTCTACTCCATTCTAAGAAGCAGTTGATTTTATATGTGAGTTTTATAAAAATGCAAGCTGCACTAAGTTAAATAAACTAGTTACTTTGTTTACTTAACAAAAAACGGTGTGCAGCTCTATTATCTAGGCAAATTTACAAGTATCGGATTGGGACTCGGTATCGGCAGATATTTAATATTTTTCAAATCGGATCGGGATCCGTGGCCAAATAAGCTGATTGGGGCGTCCCTAGTCTCCAGCTTTAATATCCTGGGAGTCTTCATCACGGAGGACTGCCAGCTAGCGATTAAAATAGTTACTGCAGTTCACTTTCAAAACACTGGAGAGTCGTTTCCCTCCGCCCCCTCCTCCCCAGACTCGAAAAATCAGGTGGGTTGCCAGGCTGAACCCAATGTCACAAAGGACAAGACGTAACAGAAGAAGACAATCATGACAAGCGAAGACGAGTCTTACAATGTAAGTGCATCGTAACACCTGTCATGGTGGTTGAGAAAGTAAACTCATGTAGCCCACCCCCCGGCCGCTCCTCTGGTCTGTAAAGTTAGCAGTTAGCGTGTGTTAGCATGTGGGCGTTAGCCAGCACCAATCGGTATAACTTCACCGGCTGTGTGTGTCAATATTTTGCCAGTAACTAACGCGAGCAACGTTACTCTATATTAATTTAACGAGAGTACCCAAATGTTTAAATTACTTAAAATGCAATTCCCTACTAACTTTGGTATACGTTAAAAGTGACGCTAGATGCTTACCTGTTCAGAAGGAAATTAGCCAACTCGGTATCTGTCTTAAAGTCGTTTTGGTCTCTAAGCTGTCTCCATTTTTCAAATGCATCGCCAATATTTACCCGTGTTTTATTACGCCTCTGGTCATGCAACGGTTTAGAAACATGCCAAGGTTTTTTAGGTCGTGTAGAAGCCATCTCCGTTGATCCCGTTTGTTTGTGTGCTGCTTCCATGGCTGTACTACAGCTGTAGCACGCTGGGTTTACGTTTGTACGGGTATATCTGGCAACCCGTCCTGGCTGTCAAACTGGGCAGCTGATAACAACAAACAGGCCAAAACACAAACAGATATTCCGTCACAGAACTGAAATTCAAAAAAGAAAAAATACTGGCATTAGCATTGTTGTCAGAAAAGATTTCAGCTTAACATGTTTCGTTAATATCTGATGAGGCATTGGTGTCATTTTTGGATTATTACAGTACATATATTACATACCTTTTGGACCTTTAAAGCATTTAAACAAAGTTTTGTGTTGGAGTTTGTAACATTCCCAAATCTTAATTTTGACTTAAATGTTTGTCTCCACTTTTTGACGTTCATTTTCACTGTAAATGCATATCGGTTCAAAATACGGGTTATCGGTTTCATTAACTACCAAAAATCGGTATCGGCCTTGAAAGACCAGTATTGGTCGATCCCTAGCCACAACTAAGGACACAAGGAAGAGACACGAAAAGAAAACCCCAAATGGAAATGAACTGAAGACGCTTTTCTGCTACAATTGACAAGAAACAGAAGATCAAATGGAGAGGAAAAAATGGTGGTGGTGTGGCAGGAAGAGAAGAAGAAGACGCTGACTCCATTACGTTTCCCTTTTAATTAAAATCTCGTAGTTTCAAAAAAGTGCCACTTACCGTCTCTGATTGGCTTATAATCTTCTCGGGTGACTGGTTCTGAGTGCTGTGCGTCCAGCACTGCTTTAATCTTGGTATAGTAGGACTCATTTGGGTTAGAGAAGGCCTCTGTCAGGTTGCAAACCAGTGGGTGCTGGACATGCTCGCAGCCAGCCACTGGCACCCAGGAAGTCCCCCTTCAGGACCGGAGAAGAGGGAAAGAAGCAGACTTTAGAGGGTCAAAAGAACAAGTCTTGTTTTTTAAAGTTTTGTTTTGAGTAAGCTTTCGGTAATGCTATCTATTAACACTTGCGGTTTCATTGTGAAGGCCTTTACATTCAAATTAATTTATTAGGAAGCGCATGCTGGAACTGGTGACGAATGAGCTGTAGCTTTACACGCTGTAAATAAACGGAGGAGAACAGAAAACACTATTTAATGTGGATCGGTGACATTTGACCGATATCCGATCCACTTTCTACTGTTTGCATGACATGATGGTTCAGCCATTAAACATTTGCTCTAACCTGCTCGGAGCACTACATGGATAGAAAGACTTAATACTACAACTTAGTACTTCTCTGTGACTGACAACTTTCCCAAACATCTTTGGGTATGTGTCCGAGAACAAACTCTGACTAACATCTGTGATCCTTTTTCTGTTAAAACACAAACTGCCCGCATCCAAAAGGCTCTACAGAGAGTCCCTGGGATACTGTCAGTATACAGTGTATACACAAGTACAAACACAAACTACAGGTGACACCCACCAAACTGTGTGAACGCTGACATGGTAGTGGACTCCTGTGGGTGTCCCGGGTCCAGCCTCCCATTTCAGCACATGAATGAAATGGATTGAGGACAGAGTCATGTTGACCGGCTGGGGGAGTTTACTCATAGCTGGAATACAAACAAACAGGACATTAAATGGATATATACCTACAGTAGATTTCCATTTTCATATGCACCTCAGTCAACCACCTCAACTATTTGACTTAACACTGTAAATATTTCTTCTATATTTGTGTAATCCAGAGATGTGTTCTTCTTGCGTAGATTTAAATATACCACTTAGAGTAACTTGTAATCACATTATAATGCCTTATAGCAGTGATTATTATGCATTATAAAATGATTACAACATATTAAAATGATAAGAACTAGAATACACTATAATCCTGATAAGAATATGGTAGTCAGTAAGTGATGAGCAATTATAAAGTATTATGATACCTGACCTTATAAGTCATTATAAAATGGTTTATGATGTGTTATGATTCTTGTTCTTCTGACAAGTGCTTATAACTATGATTATACGTCGCTATAAGCAGATTATACACTCATTATACATGTGTTTATAATGCATTATAGACACAAAGTGACCAGCAGGAGTATTAAATCAGTCCCTCCAGAAAAACGTGATTATGCGATCGCATAATTCAATGCATAATCAGCTAAAGTCCGCATATTTATGCGGGGGGGGGGGTGCATTTTTTTCAAATACGCCGTACTTTCGCCGCATAAATTGACGATTTCCGCGCAAAATATGCGGGGCTTGCATGATTTCATAATCCCCGCATTTTTGTTGCAAAAAAGTCACATACAGTATATCTTAGCAGAAAGTTGAAAAACGTTGTGTTTACTTAAAAAGTCAGCAAATTTGCAGATCGCACATGCGAGAATAGTTGTGAAAAATACTCGCACTGTCTCAAAAAATGATCGCAAAATGCGACCATTTGGTCATGACAGTCTGTCTTTGAATTTCCGGAGAAACCAGACCCACGTGACGCGGCCGTCCAATCAGCTGCCGGTTTTCATTTGTTATGGAGACGTATTACGTCTCGTCTCTTCGGTGTGTTCCGAGGCACTTTTTTGACCAACTCGGGGAGACTGATCAGTCCAACTGCCTTTTCTGCCGAGGGTCGGCCATCTGGTCGGTGTGTCTCGACCTTTAGACTCCGGTCCCTCCTCCGCAGTGCTCTGGAGGAAGGTCTGGCAATGCGACACTATGTGAACATTCCTTAATTATTGTATGTGGCGTTATCTTTTGCGGGGTGCAAATGTTCTACCGACGGAATGCCCGGTTTGTACCGTCTTTTCCTCTCTCAGCGTTTAAGTCCAGCTCTGCATCCCCTCCTTCTTTCCTCCTAATTAATTCTTCAGGGATCTCAGGTCGTTACAGTAGGGAAAATCCTAGTGTTCCTCAGTGCTAACAGCTGTTCCCGAGTGTAAACAATGGAGCCTCGGCCGAATGGGTCTCCCATTGCGAAGTTGTCAAGTCAAAAAAGAAAGAAAAGAAGCACAGCTAATCTCCAGAGTTGTACATCCATATGTAATATTCTATGTTGGAAGATAAAAAGAAATACAAATGTGAGAAATACACTAAGAAACCCACAGTACAAGTATGAACCTGAAAATGAGCTTATGTCTACTTTAAACTGGACCTCATAGCAAACACCTCATGTCACACACAAATTTAAAACGACAACATTGTCTGCAGAGGAGGTGTCTTTCAGGGTTATGATGAGACTGAGGCATAACATCACCTGACGGTGTACTCACCTGGCAGGACCAGAGGCAGCCATGCGAGCATCCAGATGAGAGCAGTCATGACAGGCAAACCATCCCGGCTCCACTGCTATCAGCCCCTCAAGCAAGTCACCACCACACCTCATCTCTGGACTCTCATGCTGCTTTCACTTTCCTTATTAACACTACAGTATGTAATAACAAACCAGGAATTGACGTTACTACTGCGACCTTTGTAGTCACATCATCACATGTCATATCAAGTGGTTAAATAACTCTGTTTGGAAAAGAAAAGCGAAATGAATGTTAACCCTAATGGTAATGTGATGAATGTCAAGTGGGTAATACACTTTAGTGAATTATTGTTTACTGGCACTGTGTCTGACTGTTTTTCTATATATATATATATATATATATAAAAAAAAAATCCTAGTCACGATTTCTACTTAGCATAATCTTAAATTTCAACATTATGCCAAATTACTGTAATAACGTTAACGTGAATACGTGCAGTTTAGTGTCACAAATTCCCCATACAATGTTCTACGTGCAGTTTAGGGTCCCAAATTAACCATAACCTGTCTCAAATAAGACCCTCATCATTTGGGACACTCAGTTTTTGGAAAATAATTTGTGACACTAAACTGCACGTAAGCCACGTTAACGTTACCATTTTACTTTCATATTGTAACCACAAAGAATATGTTACAAAATACTTTCCTTTTGCCTGGGTTAGCTTAAACCACCCAGTTTAACGTTACTTTCATTACAAAACACGTTGAAATCCCACTGAACTTCCAAACACTGACAACGGTAAGGTTATTTAACGTTCCTCTGCCCAGAAACGCTATTCGTCTTTTTCTCAAGACGCCCACTCGCCGGTGGAAATGTATCTACCGCTAGCTAGCTAACGGACTAGCATTAACTTTGTTAGCATGTAGCTAAACTAACTAGCAAGCTGAAGCTTTTAGAATAGGTCGAAAGCTACAAACTGTTCGTAACATTCAATTGTTAGTTTAATATTACAGCTACCTGTACTGAAAAGCGTTTCCATGTTTATCCACCAATTTCAGACAACCACACACACACAAACACAAACACACTGGACCCACTTTGCAGCTGCTCCTGTTGCCTTTAAGGAACCATAATTTAGCTCGGCAATGTGGCTTTTGGCACACTGACTGGATAGTTAAAAAATAAGGACAACAAAACAATAGTAAACACGTTTTCAGCTATAACGTTAGTTGCTTTATTTTTCAGGAATAGAGCAACTTTTACTTTATGTAAAACAGACGATGTACATGAGGAATTTGTTTTGTTATTAGGTAGAATTTAGAAAAGTTGGCATCTACAAATTTAACAGCGATAATTTACAACATAAAAACAAGACACACAACAAAATAGGCTTAATAGGTACAAGTATTTTACACAATTACAATACATTTGTGTGACATTCAGCACACAAATAAATAGAAAACATAATAATCAGCATGCATTATACAGCAGACAGGTGGTGACATGACGGCATCTTCAAATTTATGTTTTCCCGATTTCGGGTAACGTTAACAGAAAACATTATCAGTTTTATGTTGCGCCTTTTGGGGGCGTGGTATATTCTAAATCGGATCTGCTAGAATGGTCGACGTAGACAGAAAGGCAGAATAAGGCGGGTGACGTCGATACGTCTAGCGGATCCGATCTAGCATAGTGGTTTATATTTGTCCGCTAGTATGTGAAGGCAGCATCTGATAACAGGGTTAGGAAATCACGTGACCTTGTAGAAGTAAGTTAGACTGCTAGAATACAATGAGGGAGGGAGGGAGGCAGCGCAGTGAGCGCAGCTTCAGTTGTCTGTTGTTTGCAAGGCATAGAGGCAAGAATTGTTCAACAATTAACCATCAGTGGTGTGCAAAATTCAGATTACAACTACTCAGGCAATTTTGATGATGAACAGCATACACATGTATGTCACATCATAGCCAAAACCTCCACTATTTTATCTTCTCACTGTCTCTTTATGTACCTCTTTATGTCTTTAGTACCATTTCCTTTCTGGTGTGACCTCCTTCAGTGAGCTGTGTTCCATACTAGGCCGACATGAATTGTATAAAGTATATACTAACTACATACTTTTACTGTTTGTGTAGTTAGTATACAAGTACAAAAATCAACATAAATTTTTTTGTACTAACAGGACATTATACAATATGTGCACAAACTGTTAATGTCAAACTACAACTTTGGAATAGAATTTCCTGTGAGTATTGCCTCAATTTCCACTGGTGCATTGTGGGACAATCAATATCACACTTAAAAAAATAAAGTGGGTTTTTGTCGTATAAATAACCTAATTGGGCCACTTTTCGAAAGTGAACACATCATGTGTAGTATAATCTGGTGACACATCTCTAGATTTCTTTTAATTTCCATATTTGTGGAAAATGCCCAAAGGAGGGTATATAAAATAGATGGGAGAGATTCCCATTTGTGAACTTGTCAGTGTTCACGCCATCAGTGAACTCGAGATGGTTGTATGATTGCGGAGTTGAGTTTTGTAAATAAAAAATAATGTCTGAATTCCATTGATCTGCTTCAGTTGTATTGGCCACGCTGGCTCATTGTGGCTCGCGGCTTACTGGGACACTTGGATTGAACGGAGCCATCATTATTAGTAACTCCTGTGCTTTTGCTACTATGACAGACCAAAATGTCTGCTGTGAAATATACTCATATAACATTCTTTTCATCAAATTTGGCTTTGGCTAATGTGAGGTATCTTTATTTGTTTGGCTTTTATAGGCGATTCCGTATTATTAAGTCGTATATAGCCGAGCTCTCAGAAAAGTTTAGTTAGGACTTGGATGTTTACAAGAACGCTATTTACAAGTCAGAAACTGGCAATTCCAAGAACTTCAATATGTGAAGTGCAGGTGGCTACCATGGCATTGTAGCTACAGAAGAAATGTATGTCTTGTGTCCTTGCTTTTCCTTAATATTAGGAAATCAGAGCAACAAAACTACATTCAAATATTTCAGTTGCAACTTTCCCTCAAAAAGAATGGAATCTACTTGCTAGGAAGAAATTCATTAATGCTACTTAGACACATACAGTAACACAAGTCATAGCAACTTATCATGTGTGTCTCATATATCCGGAGAATTCCTCTTCCTCATCCTCCTCCTCTTCCTCCTCCTGTGTCTCTTCATGCTCACCGTCACAGGAAAAAATGTGTGCATGTCTGCCTTCAGACCCAGTCGCAGTGAAGTCTTCTTGTGTACGCAGCATTAATGCCACAGTTGTCTGATCATTTGACTCAGTTTGTGAGTCTCTGTGGCTCAAAGTCCATTTTGAGTCTGCGGGCAGTAGAGGCTCCAGATCGGACAAAAAGTCTGCGAGAGAATCTCTTGTATTCTGCTCCTCCTCCTCCCCTTCATCCCATACAGCCAGTGTAGCGAGGGTGACTGAGAACAGATTTATATTGCCTGAGCTCTCACACACTTCCTCCTTATCCTCATCTGCTTCAACTGTGACATGTACCTCAGGCATGAGAGAAACCTCCGCTCCTTCAGCTATGTCCTCGTCTCGATCAAGGCGCCCATGTGTGACCTCAACCTCAAACTCTGTGTCCGGTACCTCTGTCTCTACTGTCAAACTCCCCGAGCCCCCTGATGCAGCCATCTTGCTGTTCCCCGACACATAAACAGAGTTTTGGCAGGAACTTTCACCTGAGGAAAGCTCTACATCTCTGTCCATGTAGACGTGTTCCTCTTCCTCTTCTTCCTCTTCATCCTCCCCATCCGAGTTACTGCCCCTGGTGGCAGGTTGTGGAGTTCTGGAATTGTCGAGTTTTCTCTGTTTCTCCACCCCTGCGCTCATGGAGATATTGTCAGGGATTGTTCTCTCTGGTTTCAGGATACAGCCTTGGTTCAGAGCATCCTAGAGTGGCAAAAAGGGAACAAAGGAACGGAGGGGAAATAACAGTGAGACAGTGTAATAGATCCGCTAACTCAAAGATGCACCATCCCTGCTAAATACAGTATGGCATTATCTATTTAACCACATAAATGTATGGTGCTGGAACCAAATGTTAAGTGTCAAACATGAGGATTAAACTGTAGCTACAGTATCTCCTAAATAAATAAATAAGTGTCCTTGGGTTTCAGGAAAAGGCGCTATATAAATAAAAGTTATTACTATTATTATTAAACAGCCGCGAGTGAGTCATCCCCTAACAGAAAGCTGGTCTGTCAGTCACTGTCCGTGTATGAAGCATAGAATTGAAATGTTTTATGGCATGATGAACAATGAAATGACATGATGTACATTGGAGTGACAAAATGTATAATGGAATTACATGATGTATAATAGAATGACATGATGGAATGACATAATGTATGAAGGAATGACAATGTATAATGGAATGACATGATGCATAAAGGAATGACATGATGTATAAAGGAATGACATGATGTTTAATGGAATGACATGATGGAATGACATAATGTATGAAGGAATGACAATGTATAATGGAATGACAATGCATAAAGGAATGACATGATGTATAATGGAATTACATGATGTATAATAGAATGACATGATGTATAAAGGAATGACATGATGTATAATAGAATGACATGATGGAATGACATAATGTATGAAGGAATGACAATGTATAATGGAATGACATGATGTATAAAGGAATGACATGATGTATAAAGGAATGACATGATGTATAAAGGAATGACATGATGTATAAAGGAATGACATGATGTATAATGGAATGACATGATATTATAAAGGAATGACATGATGTATAATGGAATGACATGATGTATAAAGGAATGACATGATGTATAAAAGGAATGACATGATGTATAAAGGAATGACATGATGTATAAAGGAATGACATGATGTATAAAGGAATGACATGATGTATAATGGAATGACATGATGTATGATGGAATGACATGATGTATAAAGGAATGACATGATGTATAAAGGAATGACATGATGTATAAAGGAATGACATGATGTATAATAGAATGACATGATGTATAATGGAATGACATGATGTATAATGGAATGACATGATGTATAATAGAATGACATGATGGAATGACAATGTATGAAGGAATGACAATGTATAATGGAATGACAATGTATAAAGGAATGACATGATGTATAATGGAATGACATGATGTATAATGGAATGACATGATGTATAATGGATGGATGGATAAACAGATAGATTGATAGATATTACAGACAAATACAAAAGAGTCTTACATGTAGTACTCTGGGCAGAGCATTCTGTTTACAAAGGAATCCAGTGTAGTGGAGGCACAACGTGGAGCTCATCAGGACACCGATAGCCAAAATCAGAGAAGCAGCAACTGCACCTAAAACAGAAAGGTCTGAAGACATGCACACATACACACACACAGTCATATATCATTAATCTGGAAGTATTTGTGCCTTGCATTGTCTATTTACTTCTTCGGTACCATGTAACAATGTACCATGTAACAAAAAGTAACAAAAGTGTGACCAGGATATAGAGTTTTTTGCAGGCGCACTGCAACTAGTGCAACTTGTGTGGTAACTTTCAGTTTCTATCGTTCCACTTCGTTCCACACACACTTGGCAATAAACCTGATTCTGATTACTTTTTATCACACATGGAAACCTTTGGACTGTCGGATTTTAAACAATGTGAACTCAAAAAGAGACATCATCTGCTCTTGGCAGCATAGGTAAGCTTCTGTAAACATACATGAAACATCCTAGATAATATTTTTCCATAGAGGAACAACCCCCGCGCAGGGTTCTAAAACTGTCATGCAGGAAAAGGGGATGAAAGCATAGAACGCTGTTGGCTACAGTTGTTGCAGCCCGTAAAATGCCCACCTGTAATGTATGATTATAAATTACTTCTGATGCTAACATGTAACCAAGTGTATTACAGGTGCGTTGCAGGTGTATCAGGAACCCCTGGCCATGAAATTACCAAAACAGCACTTGCACTGGCTTGGGTCACTTAACTGCTCTTCACCCCTTTATTTGACAATAGAGCCCATTCAATTCAAATTTCAATTCAAAATCTTATCCTAAACCTAACCGTTAATAACACACATCATCACATCATAATAAACTCTGAAAGCTCTGAAAGTTCAGCTCACCTCTTGGTTCCACGATGCTAGTGAAGGTACAATTCCAAGCGGATGGTGAGGTGTTTTTGTTCCAATTAATCTTTGTGTGCACCTTTACACAGTACTCCGTACCAATCTGTAGGTTGGTCAGGTTATAAAGGCTGTCTGATGTTATGATGGACTCCTGCAGGTTAAATATGGATAAATACATTTGTTTAAATGAATTTCCATTTGAGCCTTATCCGTGACCCCAGCACTCCGTACATCAACCTACTGCGTGATTAGATTAAAAAACCTCATATTATGCTCATTTTCAGGTTCATAATTGTATTTAGAGGTTGTATAAGAATAGGTTTACATGGTTTAATTTTCAAAAAACACCATATTTTTGTTGTACTGCACATTGCTGCAGCTCCTCTTTTCACCCTGTGTTCAGGTCTCTGTTTTAGCTACAGAGTGAGACCTCTCACTGCTGGAACATCTTTGTTGGGAGTCGCATATGCGCAGTAGCTAGGTAAGGACTACTAGCCAGTCAGAAGCAGAGTATGAGGGCGTGCCCTGACAGTACCTAGGTAAGGACTACTAGCCAGTCAGAAGCAGAGTATGAGGGCGTGCCCTGACAGTAACTAAGTAAGGACTACTAGCCAGTCAGAAGCAGAGTATGAGGGCGTGCCCTGACAGTACCTAGGTAAGGACTACTAGCCAGTCAGAAGCAGAGTATGAGGGCGTGCCCTGACAGTACCTAGGTAAGGACTACTAGCCAGTCAGAAGCAGAGTATGAGGGCGTGCCCTGACAGTACCTAGGTAAGGACTACTAGCCAGTCAGAAGCAGAGTATGAGGGCATGCCCTGACAGTAACTAGGTAAGGACTACTAGCCAGTCAGAAGCAGAGTATGAGGGCGTGCCATGCTAGCAGCTATCAATTAAATTCAATTTTATGGATGCATGGTTTACATTACATGGATGCACACAGATGGAAAGAGAGAAGAGTTCAGTGTATCAAAGGAAGTCCCCCGGCAGTCTAAAACTACAGGGGCTGGTCATATAATTAGAATATCATGAAAAAGTTGATTTATTTCAGTAATTCTATTCAAAAAGTGAAACTTGTATAATGTATACATTCATTCCACACAGACTGATATATTTAAGTGTTTATTTCTTTTACTTTTGATGATTAGAACTGACAACTAATGAAAACCCCAAATTCAGTATCTCAGAAAATTAGAATATTACTTAAGACCAATACAAAAAAAGGATTTTTAGAAATTTTGGCCAACTGAAAAGTATGAACATGAAAAGTATGAGCATGTACAGCACTCAATACTTAGTTGGGGCTCTTTTTGCCTGAACGACTGCAGCAATGCGGCGTGGCATGGAGTGGATCAGTCTGTGGCACTGCTCAGGTGTTAGAGAGCCCAGGTTGCTCTGATAGTGGCTTTCAGCTCTTCTGCATTGTTGGGTCTGGAGCATCGCATCTTCCTCTTCACAATACCCCATAGATTTTCTATAGGGTTAATGTCAGGGGAGTTTGCTGGCCAATTAAGAACAGGGATACCATGGTCCTTAAACCAGGTACTGGTAGCTTTGGCCAAGTCCTGTTGGAAAATGAAATCTGCATCTCCACTCTACTTCCTGGTAGACGGCTGCGTTGACCTTGCAGATGACATGGCACCCCAACCATCACTGACTGTGGAAACTTTCCACTGGACTTCAAGCAACGTGGATTCTGTGCCTCTCCTCTCTTCCTCCAGACTCTGGGACCTTGATTTCCAAAGGAAATGCTAAATTTACTTTCATCAGAGAACATAACTTTGGACCACTCGGCAGCAGTCCAGTCCTTTTTGTCTTTAGCCCAGGAGAGACGCTTCTGACACTGTGTCTTGTTCAGGATTGGCTTGACACAAGGAATGCGACAGCTGAAACCCATGTCTTGCATACGTCTGTGCGTGGTGGTTCTTGAAGCACTGACTCCAGCTGCAGTCCACTCTTTGTGAATCTCCCCCACATTTTGTAATGGGTTTTGTTTCACCATCCTCTCCAGGGTGCAGTTATCCCTATTGCTTGTACACTTTTTTCTACCACATCTCTTCCTTCCCTACTCCTCTCTATTAATGTGCTTGGACACAGAGCTCTGTGAACAGCCAGCCTCTTCAGCAATGACCTTTTGTGTCTTGCCCTCCTTGTCCAAGGTGTCAATGGTCGTCTTTTGGACAGCTGTCCAATCAGCAGTCTTCCCCATGGTTGTGTAGCCTACAGAACTAGACTGAGGGACCATTTAAAGGCCTTTGCAGGTGTTTTGAGTTAATTAGCTGATTAGAGTGTGGCACCAGGTGTCTTCAATATTCAACCTTTTACTGAGATACTGAATTTGGGGTTTTCATTAGTTGTCAGTTCTAATCATCAAAATTAAAAGAAATAAACACTTGAAATATATCAGTCTGTGTGGAATGAATGTATACATTATACAAGTTTCACTTTTTGAATGGAATTACTGAAATAAATCAACTTTTTCATGATATTCTAATTATATGACCAGCACCTGTATAACAGCATAATTAAGAGCTGGTCCAAGGCAAACCTGAGCCAGTTCTATAAGGGTTGGTAGATGAATCTGACGACAATGAAGAAAAGCAGAGAAGAGAAGGGGTGACGTCTCTGTAGCTATACATGAGACTATGAGCTCTTTAAGATATGATGGTGCCTGACCATTAAGAGTTTTTCTAGGTCAGGAGAAGGATTTTAAATTCTAGCTAGTCGAGCATTATAAGGTATGTTACAAAGTTTGTCTCTGAAGTAAAGGCTGGACTACAACAGAGCTGTTTGGAGCAGTTTGTGAACAGTGTTTTCTGTTGGAGATGGTAAGTCCCTTTGGGGTGGACTTTGGGCTTCTTCACTTTGTAAACCTATAACATATAAAAACATATAACACAATAGCACTTTAAATCTCGGTGTCACCCTGGGTAATCATTTTATCTTTCCAAGCAGTCATGCGACATCTATGGTATCATAACAAATATATTTGAAGATATGAGCTGCTGCTGGATAAGAGTTCTCACTGTTGGCACAGGGAACTCTACGTGACCAAATCACGGAGTACCGCACAGAGTGCTGAGGTCGCAGATGCCACCATTTCCACTCCAAAGAGAAGATTGTGGAGTTTTAGTTCTAAGTTTTGTCTGAGGCAGAGCTGCTCTGGAAGAAGAAATGTCCGCAAAAACCCGAAAGGCAAGAGAGATAAGCAATTTGGATAATAGAACTAATATTCCCTTTTCACCAACCAAGCTGCAAAAGCACTAATGATGGCTGCATTTCATTCAGGTGAGCCAGTTTCAGGGCTCTGATATTGTCCATGCTTACTTACTGACATGGCTTACTGGGACACTAAATAGAATGGGGCCCCTGTGATGGGTATTATTTCCACCTGTGTCGAAAATGTCTGCTGTGAAAAGGGTCCGTTAGTCCAACCCGGTCTCATGCCAGTTTGTGAAATGGTCACGTTATTTTGATTTATTGATTCGTGTACAGGTCACGATTTTCGAACATACCATTCCACACCATGACACTGGGCTGCTCTGGAGGACGCCACAACGGGGAAATTAAACGCCACACGCCGGCGACAACAACGGGACGGACCGCCACACACCCGCGATCCTCGGCCACAGGGACACAAGCCGCGGTCTCTGTGGCACGCAACAACAGGGACATGAAACGCCACATGCCGGCCACAACAACGGGACGGTTGTGGTTAGGAAAAGAAGAACGGGGAAAGGAACTGCAACACGCAGGACACGCCGACAACAACGGGACGGTTGTGGTTAGGAAAAGAATAACGCGGAAAGGAACTGCAACACGCGGGACGCGATCCCCGGTGTCCGGGGTGAACGTCCTGTGTTGTTTGAACTGGGAAAGGAACCGTCACACGCAGGACACGCCGACAACAACGGGAGGGTTGTGGTTAGGAAAAGAATAACGCGGAAAGGAACTGCAACATGCGGGACGCGATCCCCGGTGTCCGGGGTGAAAGTCCTGTGTTGTTTGACCCATCCACCACCCCGACCAACCTCCCTGCGCGGATTTTCGCCTTTTCAATACTACTCGCTACCGTAATCGTTCTGTGATCAAGAAATATGCTTCCCATTGAAATACATTAAATAAAAATTCGTGCTCACCACTTGAAAATAACGACAGAGTAATGTTCCTTCAGCAATCCTGCCTGTGAAAAATGCTGAAGAAGGGCGTACTGCCCGAAATGTCCGTGTGGCAATAAAAAGTATTAATTGGATTGCCAAATTACCTTTATAGAGAAATGATATATAAAATGTAATACCTAATGAGAACTTAGTAATTATACACAGTACAGTTCAGAATTATTAGAAGAAATGTGTGGTTTGCCATATGTCAGAAATGGACGTCTTACCACAGCTTCTTTAGGTTTCCTCCACAAGATTTCGAATCGAGGATTGAGCACTGCCTTGATATCTTGATTCTTGATCCCTGAGCCACGTTCAGCTTTAGGGAGTGAAATGTTGATTTGGATGCAATTTCCACATCCAGTCAGGGAGACTTCTGGAGGACCTATTGTGGCTTGTGACAAGAAAAGTCAAAATTTGTGTATTTCTGAATTTGTGCATTCCAATTATATGGCATGTTTTTGGTTCACTCTGCTGCTGTTTTTTTAATATCACTAACCAAGATTCTGACCAATGCTCTATGCCAGCTAAAGGAGAAAATGTGACTATATCTGTATTCCATTTGAGTCAGCTGCTCATATGGTGCTGCTTCTTCTCAAGGTTTAGTCCTTGACTACAGCATGTTATGCTTGTATTTCGGGAATTAAATAATTCTCCATCTAAGAGCCAAGTCAAAGCTCAAACAAAGGTTTACTACCACGATGAAAACAATTTGTAAAACATGATGGAAAGCTCTCAAACCAGAAGTGATGTTTTCCTACGGCCGCTACTTTTCATCTAATCAGTGGACGTTTAGATCCACTTTTAGGTCTACATTTAAAATGCACATAAAAACTGGTGCATGGAAACTGGGTGACTCCTCAGTCCTTCTGTTCCTGGGCTCCATCATCTCACAGGACCACCAGCTCCCTCATCAAAAAAGCCCAACAGAGGATGTACTTCCTGCGGCAGATGAAGAAGTTCAACCTGATGGTGACAATGATGGTGCACTTCTACACTGCCATCATTCACCTGCTCCATCACCATCTGGTACATCCACTCTGCTGAGAAGGTGATTGGCTGCAAACGGCCGTCTCTCCCGGACCTGTATGCCTCCCGGACGCAGGCAGGCGGGCAGGAACGATTGTCGCCAATCTCACCCCAATTTCACCTCGGACACAACTGTGTCAACTTATTGTGGACACAGCAATAAACCCTTTTCTGATTCTGATTCGCTATACTTTCTTTAACTGGCCTACACTTTTATTTGCTGCTGCAGTGATTAAACTTTCTCTGGCAGAATCAGTGAGACTCTTATATGTGAGCAACAAATCACAATATGTCATTCAATAAAGCCAAGGCAACAAGCATGTAACTCAAAAGACTCTGACATCGACGTACTGTCTATGGAAGGCTTGAAGGGGAGTTTTCTGGACTCTGGAGACACGCTTTGGTTGTAGGATGCCTGGACAGTCAGGACATATTGCACGTTGATGCGTGGAAGCCTTATCTTAAATGACGTTCCGTTAGTAGACTGTAGCTGTTTTGGTTCTCTTTTGTTCACCCTGCACAAAAAGAGAAACAGAGCACAAACATTATGTCATGCTTGCATTTCTCTCAGTATGGTCTAGCAGGTAACAAAACTATCACGTCAGTTGATAGGTGAATATGATTATCGCCCGATATTGTGCTCATTAAATACTGTATATCAGTATCAGTTATTAACAAGAAACTGAAGCACAGAAACTCCAGTGTTTAAGGTAATATTTGATACGTCTTGATCCCAATTCTTTAATAACCAAATTTGAGGGACCCTTCTCAAAAATGTTGATACTTAATTGCAATTAATCGCACGATTGTCCATAGTTAACTCGCGATTAATCACAAGGTAATCGCACATTTTTTATCTGTTCTTAATGTATTTTAAAAGGGATATTTTTCAGGTTTTTAATGCTCTTATCAACATGGGAGCGGACAAATATGCATGTTTTATGCAAATGTTTATTATTATTGCAACAATCTAAACAATGACAAATACTGTCTAGAATATTCTCCAGAATAACCTCAAAGGAACTGTATGTAATATTTGGCAAACTTGAGCCCATCAAGCAACAACAGATGGGCACATATGACCACATGGCATATTATCAACGATCCTCTATACTAAAGACAGCGCATTTCAAGCAGCGCCAATGGTAATACACGGTACACACTTCCTGTCTCCTAAATGGGCGTGGCCTCATTTGGAAGTGTAGTGAATGTCGTGTGGATGGATGAAAAGTTATATTTGTATAATTTATTAATTTTCTTTTGCTAACATTAGATATTTAGACAGCTAAAAGACGTATTAAGCATCACGAAAATTTGTTTTGTTTGGGCATTCATGAACATTAGTTTATCTGTGTTGCCAGATCTCGCGAGAGTTTGGTCCTAGGATAGAAACAGTTCTCAAGTGTGCTGTCCTTATGTGTCTGTCTGAAAAATGCCATTTAGGTGTCAGAATATTCTAAAGATGTGTGGCTTGTGATAAATGGGTCCAATATTTACTTTGGTGACCATGGGGCGAAATAATCAGTCGTAATGAGGCGCTGCAGTGGCGGGGCCCACGTGACTCAAACAGAAAATCACTCTGAGTTGGGGCGTCTCGGTTCTGAGCCATCTCTGATATTATCCAGCATGGCATGCCTTTAGCAAGGGGGAGGAGAGTGCTCTGCATCCATTGTATGCTTAGCCAGCAGATAGTATTTGAGACTGGACGTACTGCGGCGATACCTCAGTTCACATCGACAATACATGAAAATAACTTTAGTCTTGTGGAGAGAACCATCTGGAAGGGCTTTGAAACTCAACTTGCCGTTCAAAAGACCCTTTTGTTATCCATTTCAACTCAAGGAGCTTTGTTTCTGCTAGCCATCAGCTAGCCATCTATAAGGTTACTGCTGCATCGCTTTCCAATTTCCCAAACTACAGAGTGGCCCGAGGCTCAAATCACAGAACGTGTGTGCTTTAAAAAAATAGTCAAAAAAAATGTGAAAAAAAATAGTGGTGTTGTAACTCATTATTATCGCATTCATTTTGACAGCCCTTGATTTAAAAAAAAAAGAAATCAACTGACATGTCATTCTCAGACTTTTTAACTCGCAAACAACTGACAATGTGAGCATAGTTCTAAAAAACCCAGAATAGGTGTTGACCTATACTGCAGCCAGCCACCATGGGACGATCCAGATGTCTTGGCAAACACTAATTAATACGTAATTTTGATAAATGGCCCAGTGATGTCCCACAACAGCTGGGCACTAGTTTTAAGCCAACAGGAGGAAATAGTGCATTTGTTGGGGAGTATTTTCAGCAGCGGATTAATTCACATTTGGTACAGTATAAAGATGTTCTGCCTAAAACCCTGGTATCGGGAAGTACTGGAGTTTATGCACCGATCCGATACCACATAATAAAGCCCTAAAGAAAATCTATGTTAAAGTAGTTTATTTATGTTCTTTTTCCGTTATAACTGACTGTCAAACTGGTTAATAAAAGAACGTTCTGTGGCATTCATGTTTCACAAAGAGTTAAACCTGAGCCAGACTGACAACAAAGATAGAAATCATATCACATCCATACAGGATAGTAGTATACAGTTCTTAAAACATAATAAAATATATGACACACTAGTATCGGATCGGTACTCGGTATCGGCCGATACGCAAGTTCAGGAATCGGGAAGCAAAAAATGGTATCGGAGTAGTATCTAGTACTGTAGAGTGTTTGTGGCAGCAGAACAGTGTATGTGGATTGAGTCCAAATAAAGTACAGTGTGTGTGTTCATGGTGATGAAGAAATATGTCAGCCAGTGCCACAGTGTGGCTCACTGATGTGTTTCAATAGTTTGTGGACAACAATGGAGCTCTATGGCACAGAGGAAGAAGATATATCCGACTTTAATACACACAACATCCTCTTTATTAAAGGATTTGTTGACAAGAAGAAAAACCTCCAGAAGAATATCCCCAGACCTATCTTTTAAAATTTAGCAAGATAGTAAAGAGGTGAGCTGATTAGCTTGCTAACATCAAAGCACATCACACACATCATATCACCAGTACAAGTTCCACCCAGCAATGAAATCATGTCTATTCAGTTCTATAAATTCAGGCAAATACAATCAAATGAAATGTGAACCTTCACAATGACTGTCAAAACCAAACATTTGATCATCCGAAACTGAAAGACACACAAAGGAACACTCAAATCCCCTCCCCTTAGCTTTTTATAAGAGGGCTTGAATCATCAGTTCCTTTAAAATGATCAGACGGCCCCTCTGTGGTCACAGCTGCACTGCACACACACACGAGATACCTAATGGATGGAAACAAACAACGACTCAGCCACGGTCAAAGAAAGCAGAGGTTAGAGATAGTCAGATATTCCATCCAAGAAGACGCTAAAGGAAGCCACAGATTGACAGACAGACTGAAAACATGACCAAAATAAAGGTTGCGGTTGTTCAGAGAGGCTGATAAACACTGATAACATGAGAAAGTCACACTGATGTAAATCACTGTTTACGATACCTTCTTCTTCTTCTTTTTTCATATATTTTTTATTTATGCTTGCTATTTTCCTTGTGAATATGAAAAAATATATACAACATTTTTGTGTAATGACTGCAGTTGCACAGCACTAACGTCTTTAAGACTGCAGAATAACACCAATGACTATGACGTCAAACCTGACCCTTTGTCTTGTGTACACTTCTTACATTATCATGTTTATACTGCCAAACTGCTGTTTCAGTATTTCTGTCATGAAAGCTGAGTGACCTTGCAAAGAGCACAGGATGCAGCTCTGAGGGCAGAGTGGTAATGTGGAGGAGATGCTGGGCCTGACCAGAGATAAGAAGAAAAGCCACTGATTGCATGAACCAAATAACTAACTGGACTCCCAACTCCTTTAAAAAGACTCTGTTGTGAACAATCTTCAGTCATTGTTCTGTACTTGCGCTGACGTGCTGTAAAACTGACTCTATTTGCAAGGAAAAACGAACTTTGAGAGAACTCCATTGATTTTGTCCATCCATCCATCCATCTTCGTCCGCTTATCCGGGGTTGGGTCGCGGGGGTAGCAGCTCCAGCAGGGGACCCCAAACTTCCCTTTCCCGAGCCACATTAACCAGCTCTGACTGGGGGATCCCGAGGCGTTCCCAGGCCAGGTTGGAGATTTAATCCCTCCACCTAGTCCTGGGTCTTCCCCGGGGCCTCCTCCCAGCTGGACATGCCTGGAACACCTCCCTAGGGAGGCGCCCAGGGGGCATCCTTACCAGATGCCCGAACCACCTCAACTGGCTCCTTTCGACGCGAAGGAGCAGCGGCTCTACTCCGAGCTCCTCGCGGATAACTGAGCTTCTCACCCTATCTCTAAGGGAGACGCCAGCTACCATCCTGAGGAAACCCATTTCGGCCGCTTGCACCCTGGATCTTGTTCTTTCGGTCATGACCCAGCCTTCATGACCATAGGTGAGGGTAGGAACAAAAACTGACCGGTAGATCGAGAGCTTTGCCTTCTGGCTCAGCTCTCTTTTCGTCACAACGGTGCGATAAATTGAATGTAATACCGCACCCGCTGTGCCGATTCTCCGACCAATCTCCCGCTCCATTGTCCCCTCATTCGTGAACAAGACCCCAAGGTACTTGAACTCCTTCACTTGGGGTAAGGACTCATTCCCTACCTGGAGAAGGCACTCCATCGGTTTCCTGCTGAGAACCATGGCCTCCAATTTAGAGGTGCTGATCCTCATCCCAGCCGCTTCACACTCGGCTGCGAACCGATCCAGTGAGTGCTGAAGGTCACAGGCCGATGATGCCATCAGGACCACATCATCTGCAAAAAGCAGCGATGAGATCCCCAGCCCACCGAACTGCAACCCCTCTCCACCCCGACTACGCCTCGATATCCTGTCCATAGATACTACAAACAGGATTGGTGACAAAGCGCAGCCCTGGCGGAGGCCAACTCTCACCTGAAACGAGTCCGACTTACTGCCGAGAACCCGGACACAGCTCTCGCTTTGGTTGTACAGAGATTGGATGGCCCTGAGAAGGGACCCCCTCACCCCGTACTCCCGCAGCACCTCCCACACTATCTCCCGGGGCACCCGGTCATATGCCTTCGCCAGATCCACAAAACACATGTAGACCAGTTGGGCATACTCCCAGGCTCCCTCCAGGATCCTTGCGAGAGTAAAGATCTGGTCCGTTGTTCCACGACCAGGACGGAATCCGCATTGTTCCTCTTCAACCTGAGGTTCGACTATCGACCGAACCCTCCTTTCCAGCACCTTGGAGTAGACTTTACCGGGGAGGCTGAGAAGTGTGATACCCCTGTAATTGGCACACACCCTCTGGTCCCCCTTTTTAAAAAGGGGAACCACCACCCCGATCTGCCACTCCTTAGGCACCGTCCCAGACTTCCACGCAATGTTGAAGAGGCACATCAACCAAGACAACCCCTCCACACCCAGAGCCTTAAGCATTTCTGGACGGATCTCATCAATTCCTGGGGCTTTGCCACTGTGGAGTTGTTTAACTACCTCAGCAACCTCCACCAGGGAAATTGACGACAATCCCCCATCATCCTTCAGCTCTGCCTCTACCATAGAGGGCGTATTAGTCGGATTTAGGAGTTCCTCAAAGTGCTCCTTCCACCGCCCTATTACCTCCTCAGTTGAGGTCAACAGCGTCCCATCCTTACTGTACACAGCGGATGGTTCCCCGCTTCCCCCTCCTGAGGTGGCGAACGGTTTTCCAGAAGCACCTTGGTGCCGACCGAAAGTCCTTCTCCATGTCTTCTCCGAACTTCTCCCACACCCGCTGCTTTGCCTCTTTCACGGTAGAAGCTGCAGCCCTTCGGGCCCTTCGGTACATTGCAACTGCCTCTGGAGTCCTCTGGGATAACATATCACGGAAAGACTCCTTCTTCAGTCGGACGGCTTCCCTGACCACCGGTGTCCACCATGGTGTTCGTGGGTTACCGCCCCTTGAGGCACCTAAGACCCTAAGACCACAGCTCCTCACCGCAGCTTCAGCAATGGAAACTTTGAACATTGTCCACTCGGGTTCAATGCCCCCAGCCTCCACAGGGATGCACGAAAAGCTCCGCTGGAGGTGTGAGTTGAAAGTCTGTCGGACAGGGGCCTCCTCCAGACGTTCCCAATTTACCCGCACTACCCGTTTGGACTTACCAGGTATGTCCAGAGTCTTCCCCCACCCCTTGACCCAACTCACCACCAGATGGTGATCGGTTGACAGCTCCGCCCCTCTCTTCACCCGAGTGTCCAAAACATACGGCCTCAGATCAGATGAAACGATTATAAAATCGATCATTGACCTTTGGCCTAGGGTGCTCTGGTACCAAGTACACTTATGAGCATCCCTATGTTCGAACATGGTGTTCGTTATAGACAATCCATGACTAGCACAGAAGTCCAACAACAAACAACCACTCTGGTTTAGATCAGGGAGGCCGTTCCTCCCAATCACGCCTCTCCATGTGATTTTGTCCATTCTTTGATAAATAATTATCACACAACGTAAAAAATGAAATGCTAAGCTTTGAATGCAAAGGAAGAATGTATATGCCTAAATTCTCTTTTGTTTCTAACCCTTACAAAGTTGAATAACATATATGTATTGACTGATGAAGTCTATTGGTTTTATCCTTATCCCTAGCCAACAGAATGTTTGTCCTTTTCTCTTCTGACTTGCCTACAGTAGAGTATGGATTTAATATGTTTTGCTAACACTGTACAATTAATGATATGTTAAGTGTATTTCAGCATTAAGCGAGACAGTGTGCGGGAATTCTTCTCATTGTTTAGAAAATATGCAATGCCCTCTGTGTTTCACTCCGAGAACAAAGGCTGGGGGCCTCCTGGCAGCCTACAGGTTTTACAGAGGTGGGAAGAGTACAAAAATATTCTACTCAAGTAAAAGTTAAAAGTAGTTCATTTAAAATGTACTCACAGTAAAAGTGTCTTACTTTTTAACAGCGAGTGGAGATATACTTTTTTTATATGCATACCTATTTAAATATATTATTTATACTTGCATCACTTTCTTTAACTTTGTTAAATGTCTGCCACCATGTCTCTTTCCTTTCTCTCTACTGTCTCTATAGTAAAAGGCACACAGAAGCTGTTCCCAGGACGCATCCTGAGGACATTTTATAAATCTAAGGACATTTTTTTCTTTAAAAAGGAGAAATATGATTTGTTAAAAAAATAAATAAAGAAAATCTCTACTCAGGGTCCACTTATCCCCCCATTGTTCTAGAGCTTGTGACTCTTTTACAGAGTGGAGTTTGGTCATTTGTCATGACAATGTAGAGGATCAAACTTTCCATTATTTTGAACTACGGATCCACCGATCTGCCAAATCAGTCAGTGAATCAGGCTATGGGCACGCGCGCACACACACACACACACACACACACACACACACACACACACACACACACACACACACACAAAGTCCTCGATTTATAGCTAAATATTAATAAATCATGCACCAGCAACTTACAATTTCCTTTCAACAGGAATCACAATTGAAGTGTAAACCGATCCAGCTATTAGAGTCAGTATCGGAGCCAAGTTGCATCCCTATTGTGAACACTTTCAGGACTTTTTGCAGGTGAAGTAAGTCAACTGCTGTTTGCAAGGTCAAGGAACAACCCAAGCTCGACCTGGGTTCTATTTCCATAGCTCCTCCATCACTTATATCTGGTAAGGTAACACTGTACTCATCAAAGTCATTTCTGAGGTCTGAGAGCGCCACAACATCGGCACAAAAAAAAAATAGGACGAGAGCATAGTGGACATTCCAATTCAAGTCAACATAGCAGGATGGTCAGAGCGCTGGCCATGTTTATGTGTACCGTCAAAGAACTAAAGCTGCTCGATTATGGACAAAATCATAATGACTTTTTATTTTTATTTTGGTCAATATTGAAATCACAATTACTTACCACTAATGCTCATTGACTTTTGGAAAGATGCATTTATTGAACTTAACAGCATAATAATTGTTTTTCTCGATTACTTTTTTGTGATCGTTAGGAGCCAAAATCAAAATCGCGATCCAAATTCGATGAATTGCACAAGCCCTAGAAAGAACTGTAACCATTGTAGCAGACTAACTCGTTCTATTTCTGTGGTAGGGCTGCACGATATGAGGAAAATATGCGATATGCGATAAGGTTGATGAATATGGCGATAACGATATTTCTTGCAATAAATAAACAGATATTAAAGTGCGTTCAGTTCTGCAGCTTTCAGTATTCTGCTAAAATACAACAAATTGCTTGTTGAATTTAAAACAAACGAAAGGAAATCATTTCCAACATCATTTTATTGAACAAATTTAATATTGAATTGAATATAAAAGGCTACACTAAAAACAAACAAAGTGCAGTTTTCTGCTGATATTGTCTTTCAATAAATCTCTGAGTGTCTATCGCGATATCTCGCAGCCTTTCACGATGTGTATATTGTGCCAGTTGATATTGCAATAACGATAAAAAAAAAAAAACATATCGTGCAGCCCTATTCTATGGTCAATGACCATGGCAAACTGTCCAATGTCTCATTCTATTTCAACGAGGCAGACAATTAGAGATGGTCCGATATCATTTTTTGCTTCCCGATACCTGAACTTGCATATCGGCCGATACCGAGTACCGATCCGATACCAGTGTGTCATATATTTTATTATGTTTTAACAACTGTATACTACTATCCTGTATGGATGTGATATGATTTCTATCTTTGTTGTTTGTCTGACTGAGGTTAAACATGAACGCCACAGAACTTTCTGTTATTCTGCAGTTTGACAGTCAGTTATAACGGAAAAATAACATAAATAAACTACTTTAACGTAGATTTTCTTTAGGGCTTTATTACGTGGTATCGGATCGGTGCATAAACTCCAGTACTTCCCGATACCGATACCAGCGTTTTAGGCAGAATCGGAACATCTCTACAGACAATAAACAGGTTATAAACAGGTTGTAAACTGTTTAGTCAAACTGGCTCCTACAGTACAAGTTTAGCGACAACATGCAAAGTTGCCAAACATGTCTCATAGCACAGATCAGCCATGAGTGCAAATAACTGTGCCAGTGTGCCAAGTTAAGAGTTGATGCAGAAGATTGGCTACATTTCCTCCTACCGAAGGAGAAAATGCCGTTCCTACCCTGTCTAGCGTGGTAGGAAATAAGGAAATAAGGGAAATTACCTCCTGAAAATTTTGTAGGATGTTCCTGGTGGCGTGCCGGGACCAGGATCCCAACGCAGCACATGGCGGAAGTTGATAGACTCGATGGAAAGATTGACCGGAGCAAGAAGGGAACTGTGCACTGTGTGAACAAGTTAACATGTGATGACACAGTGGGACTTAAACTCACCTCCACAGAAAGCACAAGGTTCAGAGACACACCTGGCAGGGCACTTTAATGAGTCATCAGCTTAATAACTGTAAGTGGGGCGTGTTAAGGATATACGTACGTGAGGTATTCAATAAACGTTGCTGTAAAAATGTAATTAAGTTCTCTAAGTAAACTTGACTTTACTCACCAGAATCAAGAAGTAATATGAGATAAAGAACAAGAGGCAAACAAGAGTTCATCCTGTCGTAGTCATAAAGCACCAGGTAGTGTGTCTGTCTCACCCTCTGTAGACTGCATGATTACTGCCAAAAATCAGAGAACAGTACATTATATTGGGTATGAAGCATTCAGACACATTGCATTGTGCTGTACGTTTATTTGCTTAAAGAAACGCCAAATGTCTCTCTATTTAATTCACTTTTAATGATGATATACTTCAATGACTCAATGTTTAAGCTTTAAAATCATCTTTAAAGTCATCACATTCCGTAAATATAAAACTATGCATACATAATTGCAAATAATATAACATGAAAACAAGTATGAGAGTGATCAATTAAACAGAAACAAAAGTAAAGAAGTGACAGACTTACAAACTTCATGAATGAAATTGAGTTCTTCATTAAATAGTTTTGAGTAGATACCAGTTATTAAAATAGCTTTCTTATTTGGTACCAATTTCAGAGACTCAAAGTTTGAAATAGTTTAAAACATGGTCTTGATTTGGACAATGTTGCTTTGTGAATCTGGAACGTACCGAATAAAATAAAGAGATTTACAATATCAGATACATTTCTATCTTTACATTCAAAATAGGTAACAATATGTTCCCCTTCTAGTGTGATTGTACAGTATGTGTTGTTTTAGATACCAAATCATTTTCAAAACTTTTCCAGAATGTAATACAGAATGAACAACCATAAAAAAAAAAAATGGGTTAACGATTTTTGTTCTGTCAAGCCACGTCCCATGCCAGTTAATATCACAAAAATGAGTATTCCAGAAACATTTCCCACGAGGTGTTATTTTTCTTTAAATTTAGAAAGCATTTTCTAATGTGCTTATTAGTACAATTGCTGCTCGTAATATCCATACCGTTTATATATAGAGTCAAATTAAAACCAGGAACTTCATTTTGTTTTTTAATAACTTTTCATTCATTCTAATATACCATTAGGTATAGATTTGAAAACTGAGTTATATTCTTTGAATGTTATCGGGAATGCCTTCTCTCTGATAAAGGATTCATAGTTAAGTAATTGGCTATTACAGGCAAAAGGGTCTTTTAAGAAGAAAACAGCTCTATCGATCCATTTCTGCAAACAGAGTGACTTGATCACTTTAGTGACGCATTCTTTACTCCATAAGGTAGACTTGTGTGGAGAAAAGTTATGAGAATGACATAGCTGATAAAATTGGGATAGTTTCAATTAAAATGTAGCTAGTGGATTCAATGACATATGGCTCATATGACTATCATGCTAATAATTTAAATGTCGAGCTGGTAATAATTAGCTAACTGGCATACGTAGCTACATGTTCTAATAGAGTTGACCCACCTTTAGGCTGGCATAACGTTAACTGTCCAAAGAATAACGTTAATTTACTTAATTTTGACATAAATGCAAACATTATGGAGTATTAAACTGATAAGTAAATTACCGTGACAGAGACTAGCTCTTTTTTTTGTTGACTGCTAGTTGTTCAACAGTTATTTTCCTAGTAAAAACAATTACAGGTCAGTCTAGCTACGTTGACAGTAGTCTAACGTACACTGGCTGACTCACTGACAGTTCTGATTTTTTAACTCACACAGTGGTGTTAGCTAACAGCTAAAAAACGAACAAACATCTCTTGTCATGATATTGACTGTTCAGTCACTTACCGACACACAGCGCGTGTGATAGTTGTTTCAATGTCCGAGAAGGAAAAACGAAAAACGAATCTTAAGCAGCCCATAGTTGGACGTTTCCCTATACTGTCAACACTTTACCCACTGACGTCAAACCAGTATCATTTAGACACTGCCACTTCCTGTCTCACCTTCAAAATAAAGGTCTTACCACCGAATACCTGTTGCAACATTTGAGTGTTGAAAATACAGAATACATTGTATTGTAAGCATTTGGTTTATCTTAAATTGCGTCATTATGTACAGACTTAATATAAGCTTTGCTCATTCTAGGCTACTTGATCTTATTTTCTCTTTGGGATCAATATAGATGCATCTTTTCTGATATTATTATCTTATCTTATCCCTATAGCAGGTCAGCATTTATATCAATTCACAAAATGGCAAATAATTGTATTAGATGGCACTTAATTTCCCAAACGTTGTCACTATGTTATAGTTTTTGGATAGAGTTGAAGCAGTGATGGTGGATTGACAACGTCATGTAACTTCCTGTGTGAGTGCACCAAACGTCACTGGGTGTTTTCCATAGACCAAAGTGTTTTCCAGACTGAGCAGTGTATTTTGCTCTTTACTGTAATTGACTCAGAGGCCACTAGGGGGCAGAGAAAGAAATGGTAAAAACTCAAAACAGCTCTCCCTGGCTTCCTGCAAAGCCATTACATAAGCTATTATGTGTATTGCCTATGAGAACATGAATTCCCTTAAGGATCAGTTCCAGTGGTGATGTGTTTATCCTGTTCTGACATGTTATATATTTTCTCTGAATTACCCCCCAAACTTTGCAAGATTTCTCTTATCCTCCAAAGAATGGCTTTTGTATGACACCTCAGTTGATTGCAAGAGTAAAAGAGTTACAAGTCCCACAGAGATTAAGCAGTATCAGTACAGATATGCACAACGTAAGTCTTTGGAGGAATACTCTGCAGTGTAAAACAGTTCAGTTAAATGAGTTGAAATCGTTAAAAAAAACATCTGACTTTTGTAATCTAAACATAATTCAAAGTGTATGTTACCGTTGCCCAGTAGCAGCTTCACATTATTAGATGGCTTGTGGCTCGGAGGTAGCATAGCTACCTTGTAACCACAAGGTTAGCAGATCAATCCCAGGCTCCTCTGGTGACTTGTCACAGTGTCTCTGAGCGAGACACTGAACCCCAGGTTGACCCCCAGACGCTGTATGTATAGCTGTCCACTGCTTCTAATACTTAGGATGGGTCAAATGCAGTAATAGAATTTCACTACATTGTACAGTAGTGATTTTTATGTATGTGTGTTTGTTTTGTTATGGTTGTCTAAGCTACTGGATGCCTCAAATTTGAAAAAAGTATCTATCTATCTATCGATCTATCTATCTATCTATCTATCTATCTATCTATCTATCTATCTATCTATTTATCTATATATCTATCTATCTATCTATCTATCTATCTATCTATCTATCTATCTATAAATCTATCTATCTATCTATCTATCTATCTATCTATCTATCTATCTATCTATCTATCTATCGATCAATCTATCTATCTATCTATCTATCTATCTATCTATCTATCTATCTATCTATCTATCTATTTATCTATATATCTATCGATCGATCTATCTATCTATCTATTGATCTATCTATTTATCTATCTATCTATCTATCTATCTATCTATCTATCTATCTATCTATCTATCTATCTATCTATTTATCTATCTATCTATCTATTGATCTATCTATCTATATATCTATCTATCTAACACATAGTATTGTATGTGACAAATAAGGAATGAAGTGTTCTATCTATCTATTGATCTATCTATTGATCTATCTATTTATCTATCTATCTATCTATCTATCTATCTATCTATCTATCTATCTATTTATCTATCTATTGATCTATCTATCTATATATCTATCTATCTATCTATCTATCTATTTATCTATCTATTGATCTATCTATCTATATATCTATCTATCTAACACATAGTATTGTATGTGACAAATAAGGAATGAAGTGTTTTTTTAAATTTTTTTTTCAGACAACCTTTCATAAATCAAATTAAAATGAGTCTCACCAGTCTTTGTTGGGTTACCACAGCACACAGAAAGACATATTTGTCAAACACAGGTGGTTATGAATGGAAGCTATATACTATGGTATATATCTTTCATCCATACCTAACTCATAACACTCATTGATGAAACATTGATCAATCTGTTACAACAATTCTAGCAGCTTGAGAGTTCCTGTGGTGCCTTTGTAAGCACTATCTAACTTATTTTTTGAAGTGCTATATAAATAAGGTTTATTATTATTATTATTATTATTATTATTATTATTATTATTATATTGCTATTCTTACAGTTTCATGAATATAATAAAATAAGTATTTAAGGATCATTCTGGCTAAGGCCAAACACTGCAGGTGAACAGGGCACATTTTTAACTATGAAATCACCATTAAAAATCCCCAGTTTATTACTGACCTTAACCAATTATTTGTTTTATTGCAAGTGTTCCCAAATTCTATGTTTAAATATGCAAATGGTGTATTATCTTATTAAAAATGCTCTAATTTCTCTAACTTTGCACATTGAATAAAGCCAGGCTCACATCTGGTTTCATTTTGTTGACTTTTGTTAAACCAAGTTTAACCAAGGGGATGTTGGATATCTGTTTTTCTCACTCCAAAAATCAGAATATACTGTCTACAGCCATTTTCTGGGCATAAAATGTCCTATAAATCAGACTATGAATGTCAAATTAAGAAACCCCTGTGTAAAAACCTGCAGAATATAGATATGAATCAAACTGGAAAGTTTGATGTATGGAAATGTTACTGAAGTGGAGGTTTTGCATGAGAACAAACTCATTTAGAGAAAATAGCCTTTAAAAATGTGTATTATCATTGAAATACACAGACGCAAAGAGACAAATTTGAGGTAAAGAAACACCTAAATGTAGAGCTGGGATGTTTTCTTTCTACTAGTCTGACAGAAGACATGTTATGGAACAAACATAGCCTTAAATCCCAGTACATGAAAAACCCAACATTGCTGCTGGCAGTGTCTTGCCTTAATTACAATCTGGGTCTAATTTTAAGAGATTTAGCCACCGTTCCTATGGTAACAATAACATGGTCCGCTCACCAACTTGCCATTGCTGAGATCTGAAAATCCAACGACTGCTGAAGTTTTTTCTGATCTCATGCCCCTAATACGTTTGGCAAAGGTTTGTTTCCGTCCGGTCTCTAATTTAAAAAGGTTGAGTAGGAATACGACGTTAACACAATACAACCAGAAAAACTGTTTTTAAAAAAGTTTATTATGTATGTCAGACTTTACAGAGGGAGACAGTTTGTGGACAAAAGAAACCACCCACGTCGTCTTTTCATTTATACACAAATAAGCTCCAGGAATTCGCTTAAATAAGCCAAATTATATACAAATCAAACCTTCCAAGCAATTTCCAAATACACAATCTGTCCCTTAAACAGTACACGATTCACCCATGAGCCGACGGAAACGCCAAAGGTCGTAAAATCATCTGAAGGCACATCATCCGTGGTTTACACATAATCACACAAATCTGTGTTTTACATTTGAGTAATTACATTCCCTGATGCAAATACTTAAGGTGCTGTATCGAAGATCAAGAGAGAAGAAAGGAAAGGGAAGGAAGTCAAGGCTCCAACACAAGTGAGTGATGTCAAACCCAAAAAACCCGGTGATCTCATTTTCACCCATTTTGTGGTGGAATGTTCCAGAGGTTTTAATGCTGTGTGATGTGCGCTGACGGGAGCATTAGCACAAAGCCTCATGGCCTGTTCTGAAACACCCCGTCTGAAAACCATTAAAAGGTGGCTCGTGGAGGTGTGTAATCACCCAGTTCACCAGTCAGCAGTGACTAAAGGTGGAGTCCTGGCTGCACCAAACGCTTAGTAAAAACTCCAATGTTATAGCTGTACTTGCCGTCTGGTCCTGTGCTGAACTCTGGGTGTGAATGTTGGCTTTAAGGCAACCAAAAGGTCTGCAGAAGGCATTTCAGCAGTCTTGTATAAAGTTCTTGACTGCAATGCTTGAGTAAAAGTACAAGTATCTTACCAGAAATTGACTTTGGTAGAAGTTAAAGTCACCTTTTAGAATGTTACTTGAGTAAAAGTCTTATATCTGACATTCACTGTACTTAAAGGGGAACTATGCAGTTTTTTTTAGCTTAATTTACCTTAACTGAACAGCTTCGGAGTCATTGGAATGGTTATATAACTTTTTTCGGGTTGAATGGTGGTCGTCTCGCTCCCCCCTAGCGCCTATGAGCAGAAAAACCACCCTTGCAACTTTGGGCCGGCGAGCCGGTGGCCTCAGCGTCACGAAGTATCGCGTGATATCAGGTCTCGTGATGTAACAAATTGCTTCACGGCACTGCACACATACGGCCATTCAGGAACCGGCTAACAAGGTAGTGATGGAGTTTTTCACACTATCGTCATGGCTGAGCCGGCAAAAAAAGAAGTAGAAAGCTAGGAAAGCATTGTCGGAGGAACAGAGGAAGAGAAAACGGCAGACTGACCGAGAGAGGAATCAGACACGAGTAAACATAGGAGCTGCGTTTTCAGAATGGCGAGAACTGAGACAAACAGAAGCCTGCAGATCCGATGCTGACCTGGCGTTCTTGCTGTTGCACTTGTAAGTATCTTTGATCAGAAACGTTATCTGCCACAGAGTTTCTTGTCAGCTTGATGTTGGCAAACGCAAGTTGCTTCTGCTACGACAGCGTTCTAAGGCCATTGTAGGAAAAAAGACTGTTACGGACCCGGGAGAGAAAAACTTCAGTGGACATGGCTCTGTGTCCACTGCGAGCAAAAAGCCAGAAAATGGCGACGAAATTGCCAAAACTGCATAGCGCCCCTTTAAGTATCAAAAAGCAGTTTTCTGATATGAAGTGTTAGAAGTAAAAGTAAAAGTTAAAAAAAAATTGATTATGAACTTTATGGCCAAAGGTGTTTAACGTTATCTTCATCACCACTGTCGCCGGGGTGGTCATCGTCTTTTACCATGGCGGCAGAGCCTGCACCAGGTGCTTCCATGACACTATCAGTCAATATGCTTCCTCCTCTTCTTCTTCAGTTTTGGCCTATGGTTGTTGTTTTTTTGCCGCATGGCAACAACAGGCATTACGTCACCAACTGGAATGGAGCGTGCAATCTAGTTTCTAGTGAAACAAATTCCTTCTGATTTTATTTTGTAGTAACGAGTAACTAAGTGCTTAGGGGAAATGTAGTAGAGTAAAAGTAGACATTTTATTCAGGAAATGTAGTCGAGTAAAAGTAAAACTTCCCGGAAATATAAATAGCGAAGTAAAGTACAGATAAAGTGAAAATTCTACTTACAGTAAGAACAGTAACAAAGTATTTGTACATCGTGCATCATACATTACAACACTGCATTTCAGTACCAACTCTTCTATATATACAGAGCAAATGACCTCGCCATGCTCTAGCTGTTTTTTTTTTCTGAACCAGACTGCACTCATAGCAGTTACACAGGAATTTAATTCAGCCTGTTGCATAATGAAATGTGTTTCCATTCAACAAAGAGCCACAGTTAATTCTTGTTTCAGAAAAGGAGCATGGCTGTTTTTAAAAACTCCCAGGCATTATAGTCACCCTCCTGTTTCCTTATCCATGTGAAGACACAGCAAGAAAGTGCATTCAGTGCCAGGATGCAGGGAAAACGTATACATCTAACTATAAAGAAAAGGAATTGTGTGTGTGCCCTAAAATTTGTCTCTGTAGTTTTGTGTGTGTGTGTGTGTGTGTGTGTGTGTGTGTGTGTGTGTGTGTGTGTGTGTGTCCTTTGAATATCTCGAGAACCATGAACAGTGCTTCACACTTGGCAGTACTGTAATGCTGGGGACCCAAGGAGAATAGACCCAACAGAATCAATTTGGTGTAATTTGGACATGTGACACATTGAATATAAAAAAAACTGTTTGTGTTTCTTTAAAACAATCACAGTTAATAGCACAGAAAGCAGAATGGGAGAAGACATACAGGCGTAAGAACTTTAGGCAAAAATCCTTTAGAAACTGATGTGCAAAATGTGTTTTTCTACAATCTAAAGTGGCATATCTGATTCATTATGGTTTCAGTTTCGGTTTGTTCTGAACAGATCAACCTTCTCACACTCCACAGAGTACTGTTTGAAAAAAAAAACATTGCTAAAAAAATAACCACATTTTAATTAGCATGTGAACTTAAAACGTAAAATGGAGGCACTCAACATGGTGCTAAGTCCCTACACCAAAGCATCTTTTTTTGGGTGGGGAGTAACTGAGCCGCAAGTCCTGCAAATATGGGCTCTGCTCTCTTTCTATATAAAAAAGGATTACCGTGGATTAATGAAACTGTTTAAAAAATAAAGTCATACAACACAAGCTTCCTTCACAACTTACCACTTGCACTGCAACACATTGCATCTGCAGTGGTGCAACTGTGATGGATCCTATCATCTAAATGAACTGTGATCGTGAGTGACACATTCACTGGGATGTTGGCAAAAGGAAGATAAATCAAATTACATGCACTCATACACACACAGAGACACACCCATGTGCTTGCACACACACACACACACACACACACACACACACACACACACACACACACACACACACACACACACACACACACACACACACACACACACACACACACACACACACACACACACACACACACACACACACACACACACACACACACACACTCGCTGAAGGATCTGCGGAACAGAAGTGTTGGCCCCAGACTGTGTTTGTGAGAGCAGCTTTAACATAGTCTCTCACAGGATATGAGCTGGAACCCGAAAGAGAAAGAGAGCATGAAACCTATTCGGAAAAGAGAGTTGGTACACATTCAATTCCTTTTTTCAAACTGTCCTCTAATTCTTCTCTCATTTGGTTGAAGTGACTGCAAAAAAACCATCCAGAAAATAACACAGACCATTCAAGAAATTCAGGGAAATTCAGAATGAACAGCCGTAGAGTAAGTGATTTAGGGCCAACATGATTCTGACACAGAGCCCTGCCAACTTGGCTCTAAGTGTCTTAATAACTGCACAACTCCCCAGAGATTCAAAGTCAGTTGTTTTGATCTAAACAGAGTGAGATGTGTTGGCTGGTGAGAGAGGATCCTAACCCTGGGACTGTTGTTTATTGGCCGTCCATTTAAACCTGTTTCAGAACAACTTGTTTTATTAGACCATCTGCACTCAATAAGACCAGCTGGAAAAACGCAGCAGATGAGCATACTGCGCCGCTCCGTCAGCTCATACCACAGCAGACTGACACAGCCCTTGTCTTACCATTTTTTGTTTTCTTATACATTCTTCTATGTTTTTGCCACGGGCAGATGTCCTTATCTCGACAACAGACCACTTTTACTACAATTACTTTTTTTTTTTTTAAATATCCTCAACAAAGTAGCATTACACTCAAAACTCCCTCCCAGACACAAAAGTATCGTGCAGCTCTGGTGCAGACTCTGACCCCACACTGGATTATTTGGATTGGTTCCAGCAAGTGTTCACTGCTGTCAGCTGCCACAGTACATCTTGTTTTTTTTTATGATGCTCTATTAATCGCCAAAGCAGGAATTTGTCCTTTTGCTTTCTGCTTTCCCCACAGCACCTCATTCATCGAGACTGCACTGTTCAGTAGGTGACCTACAAGACCTGTCACATGCTGCAATCTGACCACAGGCATGATGTTAAAGAGCAGATCACATAACTCAGACATCTTAGGCTTTTTGGCGACACTTGGCGTCTTTTTTTGACAAGAGACAGTTGACCATAGCTGGCAGCGTTTTTATTCCAAATAACAGCCGAGAGCGTCTTCTGTTGCTATAACAGCTACTGCTACAGTATCCTAGCTAGAGCGCTATGTGGAGCGGTGCTAATGTTAGATAAAACAAAGCGGTGGAGCAAGCTAGAGAAAGAACAGAGAGAGAGAGCGGTACTGCTAACGTTACATAAAACAAAGCGAGTTCCCTGAACAGGGAGCACGGTCATACGGTATAACTCGCTCTGCTCCGACTCCATTTTTTCTTGCTGTTATGAAAACTTTTTTCAACTTCAAAAAGCTCTGAGCTGCAAAAAAGAAGTCGGCGGTGGCGTTCACGGTTTACTCCATAGGATTATAATGTAAAACAGACGCTGGCAGCTTAAAAAAAAGACAACGTGTGAACATAGCCTAAAAAACCTTTGAGATTTGTCCTGGTTTTAACATAAGTGGGTAGGCATCTTTTCACCCATTAATCCAGGGCCAAATTTATAGAAGACATGACAAGATTCTGCTGCTATTGAGGACGGTGGCTGATGTTGTTATAAGCGCCAAAAAAATGAAAAACAAGACAAAAACTACGAAAAAATTGGCAAAAAAAAAAAACTCAAAAAAGGCGACAAAAGCATTGCCATTTTTTTCCCAAAAAAAAAACTTTTGGAAAAATTGCCAAAAGTAACAAAAACTTTGTATGTAAGTTTTTATGTAATAACGTTAAAATGTTTTGTTAGAACATGAAAATATCTTGTTATAATGTGAAAAACATCTTGGTATTACAAAAAACTTTTCACGTAATAACAACTAGGGCCCCTATTGAATCCATGTAACTTTGTAAGACTCTGAGTCCCACTGGGGTGCCTCTGCTGGACCATATTTAGTTAGCAGACTTTGTCCCGGTCTTTATCTGAGGACAGGATTCCCATCATCCTAGCTTCAAAGTCTCTACTCGACCGGAGGGATGAACACCATAGTCCCTCATTTACAGACTCATCAAACCATTCAGTGAGTCCTCGTCTCCTGTATACTGTATATGGAAGCATCTACATTTGTTATTTGTTCACTCATTTATTTATTTCCCATTAATTTGTCATCTGTCTTCATTTAAAACTCAAGAAACAACTGCAGCCGTTCAGAGTGGCCAAAGTCTAGTCGCCTCCTCCCTACTGTCCATGCTATCCTGCTGCCCTGATATATCTGACAACACCTGGATGGGAGCGGATGATAAAGAGCTAACACCCACTTGGCAGCTGCGAGTGCGATCTGGAACATCTCACGCCTGTCTGGGAGCAGGCGTGTAAGTTTGTCTCGGATATTGTTCTAGCAGATGGTGTGTCGGACCACAGTCTGTCTGGACAGTTGTGGCTATGGTTACACCCGTGAAACGTTCAGTCGCAGTGTGCCATCTGATCATGCTAGGACGGTGTCAGTGACAGGTACGAAAGAAACAGCTTTTTAAGGAGAAACAACATTTTCAGGGCCAGCTATGGACACGGAGATGAAACATCAGGTGTAACCTACCTGTGTGGCTTTCAGCTACCAGGTGTTTAAAATGGACACGGAGGGTATTTTTTACAAGCACATCTGCAGACAAGTGATTTTGGGAGTTGCTAAGTACTACATATATGCAGCCCAGTCTCATGGCAGTTCATGAAATGGTCCTGTTATTGAATCTATTGATTTGTGTACTGAACACGTTAATGTCGTTATTTTCGTGTGGTGAGCACGAATTTTAAAGTAATGTATTTCAATGGGAAGCATATTTTGTGATCACAGAACGATTACGGTAGCGAGTAGTATTGATAAGGCGAAGATCCGTGCAGGGAGGTTGGTCGGGGTGGTGGATGGGTCAAACAACACAGGACTGTCACCCCGGAGACCGGGGATCGCGCCCTGCTTGTGACGGTCCGTCCTGTTGTTGTCGCCGGCGTATGGCGTTTAATTTCCCCGTTGTGGCATTTCATTTCCCCGTTGTTGCGTCCCCCAGAGCAACCCGGTGTCATGGCAGTTCGTGAAATGGTCACGTTCCAAAATTGTGACCTGTACACGAAATAAACGAGAAAATCGTGACCAGTACACGAATCAAGAAATCAAAATAACGTGACCATTTCACAAACTGGCGTGAGACCGGGATGATATATAAGACTTATGTGTAAAAGGTATTCACTCTCATCTAGACCATTAGAAAAGTTTGATGCAATAGCTGGAATGTGCCATTGCTTATTCATGGCTTTTACCTACTTTATTAGGGATGTCAGTTTTCTATTTGACATTGGCACCTGTTAAAGCGTGGGGAAAACTGAATATTGAAATGGCAGTTACCTGTTTGAATTAAAAATGGACAGAGAAACACAACAGACTGTTTCAACTCACAGCCCGATGATCTACAAAGTCTTCAGCCCTAATCGCACGGGACTGGTATTACTAGGGGACCTCATGTGATTTAGAAATTAACCCCCCACGTCTGTGTTTCATGTGGCCCATTCGCACAGAATAACTTTTTATATACATTTATATAGCCGTCAGTTACTGCTTCTAACCCCTTTAAAGAGAGGCCTCTATCAATTAAATAATTGGATGCATTAAGTGTAACCAACGTTTGTAATCAGAACCTGTACAGCATGTGCATTAAAACACTCTCCTGTATACAACCCAGTCTCACGGCAGTTCGTGAAATGGTCACATTATTTAATCTATTGATTCGTGTACACGGGGAAGTTTTTCTCGTTTTTTTTTCGTGGTGGCCAGCACGAAAATGTAAACTAATGTATTTCAATGGGAAGCATATTTCGTGATCACAGCACGACTACGGTAGGGAGTAGTATGAAATGCCGAAAATCCGCATAAGGAGGTTGGTTGGGGTGGTGGATGGGTCAAACAACACAGGACTTTCACCCAGGAGACCGATGATTCATTCCCGCGTGTGGCATTTTGTTTCCCCGTTGTTTTCCTCATCACAACCGTCCCGTTATTGTCGCGCGTCCCCCGCGTCCGTCTCCCGGCGTGTGATGCGTCCTTTCCCCATTGTTCTTTTCCTAAACCCAATCTCCATATAGATGGTTCCCATTTCGTGCTGGCCGCCACCAAAAAAATGAGAAAAATGTGTTCTTGTACACAAATCAATAGATTAAAAATAAAGTGACAATTTCACCAACTGCCGTGAGACCGTGATGGTATATAGCTATAGCAGGCTATGAGATAATATGTACTGTATGCATGAAAACACACGGTATAACCATGGTGTTGAAGTCTGTGGAAATTAGCAGCAGCAAAGCATTGCTTCTAACTGGAGCAGATCATTTGTGATGTAAGAATCCGGGTCGTTACAGCTTCCTGGTTAGCAAATCAACATTCCTTATGTTATGGGATGGTACCCAAACTATGCTGTAGTAAGACTTGAAATTGTAGCTGGTGTAAACATTCCCAAACCTTGTGTCTGTCTGCGTTATGAGTGCAGACATTTCAAAGCAATTCCTTTCAGGGATAAAGAAAAGCAGCAGCAGGAGTGTAACACACATGTAACAGTTCTGAAGTCAATAGTCTCCTTTAAGAAAAAGCATCAGCGTGAGAGAGATGTCAGCCTCTCTGTTCAAAGCCACCTTTGGGCCAGACTGACAGTACAACAGGCAGTCATACAAAATGTTATTATAATCCACATGTCCTACTTTTCCTGTGCAAAAGGAGAACGAAAAAACCATCCAGCTGTGTTGTACATAACTCCTGTGCATCATTTGTCACTTGTACTGCAAACCTGACCATGTTCATGAACGGGAGCTAGTTGTTAGTAGACAAAAGTAAAAAGCAGATTGTGCGGAGGCTCTGCAGCCTGCTCACTGGGCTCCGTAGCGTGATCAGAAGTAGCAGAGGGTGGGAGAGCCAGAGAAAGGGGCAAGGCCAGGTGGGGGAACTGCTGGGAGAGGGTGTGAGCAGCTGGTCCCACCACACTATATGCCTTCAGGGCAGAGAGCCCATTGAGAACTGCTATATCCAGGAAGGTCACATTGAAGGAAGAGGAGAAGTCAAAGGAGAGGGCCTCTAGCTCCACTGCAACCCCTGCTGCTGGGGAGATTGTTATTTCCTGGTTGGGGTAGGGAGCTTCTGGTGCTGCACTGTGGATCTTGAGAGTCTGCAGACCTAGCAGAGCCAGGTACTGACTGTCCATTGGCTTTACTCCACAAAAAGACAAATGCAAATGGCCAACCGTGCTCCTGTTCAGCAGCTCCTCCAGGACCCAGAGCTCTTTTACCCACACGGTGAGTGGTCCAGGCTCTCTGAGCCCAGCAGGGGGCAGAGCGGAGCGCAAAACAGTGTGGCATCTGCACAGCGAGTTGGCCAGAGCCTCGTCGCAGTCCCGGACGGGTTTGGGGCAGCTGCAGTTCCGCAGGTTGTTGCCCGGGGCGTCGCTGTCGAACAGCAGCGTGGTGTTGACCGGCAGAGACGTTTCAGATGAGGGGGCAGAGCTTGTTGTCTGGGTGACAGGGGTCAGAAAGAACAGCAACCACAGTGACCATGGCAACGAGACAGAGGAGACAGTGTTTGGAGACATCTCCATAGAGATCAAACAGACTACATCTTCACCAAGTGGAGAGAGTGGACTGTGGAGAGATGGGCCAAGCTGTGAACAGATAGAGTAAAGTTAGACTGTACTGTCCGTCCATACAGCAGGAACAGCAGCACAAACAGGACTGAGGATTTAGATTGTGACACTAAAGGTCTTTTCAGACGATTGACGCAGCTAATAATTCATTTTCAATTAGAGTAGTGTGACCAGATTTCTCGGAACTAAAACCGGGACACTTTGCAGGTGACCGTAGTGCTCGTGCACGCACACGGTTTTTAACATGAACATGTGCCAGCCCAGTTCAGAGATAGACACGGACAGATTAAACATAAGTTTGCCAACAGCACCCATAGCCCTACTGCTCACAACATAATGGGGTATCTCAGTTAATATTCATGAATGTTCTTGGTATGTAGCCTACATATCTAAGAAATAATAGGCTATTAAAAGACATTGAGTGAGATTTGTGTGGGACCAACTTTATTTTTCAGAATTAAAGCATTCTTTTGGAAAATGCATCCACTGAAAAACTTTGTGAAAAGGTATTTTTCATTGCATGGCACTAAATGAATTATTTGGAACTGCTGCCACAGGCTTGAACTAAAGTTATGGTAACACTTTACAGTAAGGGTACATGAATTATGAATTCATGCATGAATTAATTCATGATTGGTGCATTACTTCATTCCTTTATATCTTATGAATCATCAGGAATTGAGTTCATAGCCTCTCATTCATGACCTCATGCATGAACACATCAACAGTGTTAACTTAGCTAACTGTAGCTTATCAACAATAACAGTCTGTGGTTAGCAAAGAACAGGATTGCCAGTATTTGTTATATATGTAATATAATGATTGTTATGAATAGGGATACATTTAGTCTCGCATTGCCAGAACTTCCTCCACAGCACTGCAGAAGAAGGTCTGGCTAGTCCACACGGCATTCCTTGATGGGAGAAAAACGTGCTCTGGTTTATTGACATTTCTTTAAACCAATCACAATCGTCTTGGGCGGGGCTAAACACCGGATGGAGCCACGGTGCCTCTGCTAAATAGCCTCAGGAAGGAACTTGTTTTGGTGGAACGTGTACGTTCAAAAGTAGTTTTAGTCGTGCAACAGAAAACTCAGACTGGACAGATAGTCTAGCTAGCTGTCTGGATTTACCCTGCAGAGATCTGAGGAGCAGTTAACCATAGTCCTCAGAAATCCACCAGAGGTTAGAACACCAACACAAAGGAAGAGGAAGGTAACGGACATCCGGCGGAAAAGAGGGACATCCGGCAGAATTTCCGGCGGCACTGGAGCAATCCCGGAAGTGGAACATCGCGGATATAGACTAGGATAAATGATACCACAATCAAGTAATTTCATTCAGTTGTACCAGCAGGGATACAGCGGTGCAAAGAAGCCCAGTACAGTACAGCAATTGTCTGCCTATTCACACCGCCTGGAAAGACCTTAACTCTGATCAAACACCAGAGCTCAGCAGTATCCCAGATTTATTCACCTCTCTATGACTCACTCCAGTATACTTCGCTGAAAGCACATGACACACAAAGAACTCTCTTTGTCGCTCTGTGCCCTACAGTAACCTGCTTCTGCTTTGCGTCTGTATTTTTACAACATGTGGAGGCCAGCTTAAGACCAACAGCCAAATTAATTCAGCTCTATATTTCCAGTCAAGCCCTGTCTCTGTCTCTGTCTCTCTCTCTCTCTCACGCACACACACACACACACACACACACACACACACACACACACACACACACATAATTGAGCTACTCTCCAGTTTTACTGGGGAGAGGTCCTTCCAGGCCTCGGGCTACTGCGGAGAGCGTACGGCTGCCTATAAAAAGTTCCTACGCCATGCTGCGCTGTGGTGAAATAGGCAGTGGCCAGCCACATTTAATGTTCAGGAATAATGAAACACTGGCTTCTTTATTTTACCATTCAGAGATGGTGGAAAAGTGGACTGAATAAGCAGTCTTGACTTCCAGAGTCAACTTTTCCCTACACTTCTTTTTTATTTTAAACAGAGGAGGATTTTCCAGTGGAGGTTGGACAAGGTCTACTTGATTGTTGAAAAATTGGTCTGATCCATCCAAAATACATGTGATTGCAATTAGTACCAAATACACAATTTTACACTGTAGGTCATTATATTTGCACTGGCTCCTTACACTGTACTGATACATCTAATTGTAATAGTTTGTAAATCGTCATGGTTGAGATGTTAATTTCATCAGCAAAACCTATGACAAGAAATACTCATTGACAGCCTTTTTTTCTGTGTTAAAAAAACAGACTAAATCTAAACTAAATGTGAGCAAATACTATGCATTTTTTGTCTACAAATTAAAAATTAAATGGATTTAGCTGCATGACCTGTAGCACTTACATTTCAGTAATGGTATGTCTCTGCCTTTAGTGTTAGCTTATGCTGTGCATGTAAACGCACTGACTGACAGAGATTACTGCTTTTATTATTTAGATGTGAAAACCTACTTGGCAATATACCTGATTCTGAAACCCCCCAAAAAAATGGCCAAAAAAAAAGTACAGTGAAGCGAATTACCAGACGATCAGACAGAAAAAAACGATCAGAACAAGTCTACACTGAGTTTGGGTTTGATGTACCATGTAACATGTAATGTACCATAAAACATTTACTCAATGACTCAGTGTTTGCGTTGCGAGTGGGATAGAGCTAATTGGCCTTTTCCTTACTCATGAAGCTGGACTGCAGACAGTTAGGATATACACAAAAGTAATTACAGGGTTTCAAATGACATATTTGATTCGGTCAGAGGTGCCTCATCACTTTTTTTATTTCCAGAAAGCACTTTCCCTTTCTCTACAGCCTGTTTACTACTCACATGGGACACTATTTATAGACATGTTCCCTGACTTTGTTCCAGATTTCGTTGCAATATCTTTTCCCAGAATGTGATTGAGTCTGTAGAATAACATTCCTTATCCATGAGAAACATCAACCCTGACCTGAAAACCTGAAATCCAGCAAATGTATTTTTTTCTGAGACCAAAAGGTGACATATTCTTATTGATTAATTGTTAGTGATTACCCATTATCAATTCTTACCATTCATAAGATTTGACTTTTGACCTCCTGTCTTTGCTTCTATTGTTTTAGTGCAGTATTGATTGTAAACCAGAATATGTCAAACACTCTGAAAGTGTCTTGTTAGATCCAGACAACAGCAGAGATTACAGTCCAACCAGGAAACAAAATATTTTACTTTGGAAACTTCTGCCAAGCGCTGAGCCATTGATAAAAACAAAATCACAGTACTAATACTAAATAATACTTGAAGTGAGATTATGTTACATTTGATAAACATTGGGTGGGAGACAGTCTGAATAATTGGTAACTTGAAGGTATCTACATAAGAGTGACATGACACTGTCATGAACACATGACACAGTCATGACACAGTCATGACACATGAACCCTAACCCTAACTCCAACCCTAACCCTAATGCCAACCCTAACCCTAACCAAAACCATAACTTGTCATGACAAAACCCAAATGACACTTACTAAAAGAAGCGTTATGTCATAAACATGACTTGTTTATAATGTTTATGACACATTCATGACAGTGTCATGTCACTCTTATGTAGATACCTTCAAGTAAAGTGTAACCGTATAATTTATACAAATATAAAAGGAAATACATATAAAAATAGTCAAGTTTTCAATCCAAAGGTACCACAAATTGTAAGCTAATCTTCAGAAAATCAGCTGTAGCGACACGCCGACCTGTCAACCAGGACAGAGGCTTAGCAATGCTAACCGTGGCACTGTGGACATTGACTGCGCTAAGACATTATTTGCGGCAATACCCGGAGGTCCGTGTTTACCCGTGGGTAAATCTCCGCTGGGTGATTTGATTCAGAAAGGTTGAAAATCCCCAACTCTTCCTCTTTGGTGTTTAGCTTATCACAGCACCATTGTCATCCTCCCCAGCTCCACCCTCTCGTCAAAAATCGTCATGTCCGGATAAAAAAAAACAACAAGATGGCGATATTGCCAAACTCGAGACTTAAACCAATGCGTGACATCACTGCTGCTACGTCCACTCTTTTTTACAGGCTATGCTTTGTTGCAAAATTTTGACTTTTTTTCCGAATTTTTGCGAGGCCCGGGTTACAACACACACAGAGGGAGTGTGACTTCAGTCTCTGCTCAGGACGCCATTACGCCACTATATCTTTACAAAGCAAATAGTTGCTTACTGACTACAGCCCCTTTAAACTTCAGGGGAAACAAAAGCAGGACAAATAGATGTGTAGGGGTTAACGTTTTGGCATTAAAGCCCCATTTCTGGTATCATGACTACGCTGCTATAAATACACTTGACTTCACTAAGGTTGGTTTACAGTAGCAGCTGCCCTGCGTACACACAGCCTTTCCTCTCCATCCTCCACCGTCTTACCTCACTGCTAATATTAGTCATCGTCTTTCCAGCTGTTCCCAGCGTCTGGCTCTCCCACACATTAGATCAGTCACTTTCTTTCCATCCGCCTGTCCCTGCTCTCTCTCTCTCTCTCTCTCTCTCTCTCTCTCTCTCTCTCTCTCTCTCTCTCTCTCTCTACCACTCCCTTTCTTTCTCCCTGTCGTTCCTCTTTTCTCTCTCTCTTTTGCTTCCCTTTCCTCCATCTCCATCTCTGTAATCCCCGCAACAAGCTGCAGCTGCAGGACCGGATGGTGGGAGGGAGGGCTGACCAAAGATGAAAATTGACCACAGAAAACACATTCCACGATACTTAAATGACAATGTGAGTCGGGCATAATTGATTTCAGATGTACGTATTTAAATGTCATTCTCTATAAAGCGTTTATGTACAGTATATATATCAGAGACATGTACCACATAAACTTGCTTTAAGTTGTGTGTCTGTTGATTCTTTTTTGACTATTTGTGACTATTATTATTATTTTTTTTATTCATGCTTTAAAGCCTTTCTGATTCTGATCTAGTGTGTTTGTGAAAGCGAGAGTGTGTATGCACGCGGCAAACAGAAAGACAAACAACAAAGGGTGAAAGTGTTTGTGTGTGTTTTTGTGTGTATGAGAAAAAGTGCGAGGTGGTCGGCACTCCACACGGCTCCAGCTTGTTAAAGGAGAGGCTCAACGCATTCCTCTGACATCATGCTCCACCGCAGGCACCCACCCTAATCCTCCCTTCCTCTCGCTACACCTCTCACTTACAGTCCCTCTCTTCCTCCATGTCACCCATCTCTTTTCAATGTCTCTCGCCTCGCTCCCTCTCTCTCAGCAGCTGCAGTCCACACACACGCATACACACACGCATGCACACACACACACACACACACACACACACACACACACACACACACACACACACACACACACACACACACACACACACAAAACTACAGAGACAAATTTTAGGGCTTTCACTCCAAAAACGGCAAATATGCATTGAGAAGTACTTCCTATATCTTGTGTCCTGAAATGTAGAGATACAGTAGGGCTGGGGAATATATCAATATTATATCGACATCGATATATGAGGCTAGATATCGCCTTAAATTTGGATTTCGTAATATCGTGATATGACAAAAGTGTTTTCCTGCTTTTAAAGGCTGCATTACAGTAAAGTGATGTATTTTTCTGAACTTACCAGACTGTTCTAGCTGCTCTATTATTTAACTTCACCCACTTAGTCATTATGTACACATTACTGATGATTATTTATCAAAACTCTCATTGTGTTGATATTTAGGAGTCAACCCCAAAATATCACTGCAATATCAACATCGATGTACAGTATTTGGTCAAAAATATTGTGATATCTGATTTTTTTTCCACATCACCCAGCTCTAGCTTACAGTATTATATTATACTGTGAAGAATACTACGACTGACACATTTTAAAATGAAATTTACTTTAAATATGAAACAATTTAGTGTTAAAACTCTACAACAAACGGCACAAGCTCATCCCTTACTGACAACATGTCCCCGCTGCTACGTATGTGCAGAACGATAATTCTCCCTTAAACCACAAATTGTAATTTTTACATCAACAAGGTTCAACGTGTTGATTCAATGTGACTTTTAGAGGTTACTTGTGTTTTAACCTGTCGATAGTTTACTGCAACCTTTGGGATTTTAATGCGTCAGACGCATGGCACGTACCTGGCAACATCACTGTGTAAGTTCATCACGACAAGCCAACCCTTTCACATTGTCACATTGTTATTTCATACAGTTTTATTATAAAAAATATTGATTCCAGCTGCTTTAAATGTTGAATTATTGCTACAAAAAACCCTCACAAATATAAACTTATATTTTTTTAAAGCCTCATTAATTTCCTGAAACAGCTGGTCACTGTAGTTTTTCTCAAAAGATAGTCAAATAGGAGGAAATAGTTTATTTGTTGGGTACTATTTTCAGCAGTGGATTAATACACATTGGGTGCTCTTGTGAGGATTTACGGCCCCTGGGCAGTACATGGAGCTCTACGGCACAGAGGAAAAATATATTAAACTTTGGATAAACACCATAGACTGTAAAAATAGAGACCGTAGCGTCCATGACGTGACCCATTGGTTTGTGGATCCATTGGTTTTCTAAAACGGGATGTGACGATTTTTGACAAAAGGGCGGAGCTGGTGAGGATGATGCAGCCAAGGCAGTGTTGTTTATGGTTGCAATGGCGCTGTGCTAAGCTAAACGCTATAGAGAGAAATTTGCCGATTTTCAACCCTTCAGATGCGAGTCATCCAGGGGAGATTTACCGGCAGATAAACAAGGACCTCCAGGTACTGCCGCCATTTATCTGCATGTACAACAGTACAAAAATTCAGCAAACTTTCCCTTAAAGGGTAACTACCGTTTTTTTTTTTTTTCAATTTTCCTATATTTTTGTGTCTAAGTGTCTGATGGGAACAACAATCTGTGACATTGGTCCAGTATGTCAGATCGCTGCAGTCGGCAGCAGAGAAATAAGCTGCAATGTAAGTTAATAGGGCAATTGTCCAGCTTGTATTTACCTTCACAAAAGTGCTCATTTTGCCGCTCAGATTAATATTCTAAGTGTCTGACAACATTCTGGAAAGGATCCCTACAGAGATAGACCTTTAAAACCTCTTTAAGCCTTTCAGTTTAACCAGAAACAGCTCTGAAGTCGCTAGCGCTAAACCCACCAGACTCCATTTAAAAAAGCAATACTTTAAGAGTGTACAGAGCCAACATATTTTCACATGTAAATCGGTAAACTATGCAACCAAAACTAGAGCTGTGATGGTTGGAAAAGTGGAAAGACGACTCAAAACGGCTTTTCATAGTTTTATTTTGTTTCTGTCGACTTTTAATAAAGTGTATTTTACGATGCTAAAATTACTGTTTATTTAGCGAACGCAATTTCGCGGATGTTTTTATATTTAAAAAAAGGATCTTACTCTTTAACAAAAAAGTCAACCTCCTTGGAAATCCTTTCCATAATGTTGTCAGACACTTAATAATAATCTGAGTCTGTCAGCGGCAAAACAAGCACTTTTGTGAAGGTAAACACAAGCTGGACAATTGTCCTATTAACTTACATTGTAGCTTGTTTCTCCGCTGCTGACTGCAGAGATCTCTCTTAATACTGGACCAATGTCAAAGATTGTTGTTCCCATCAGTCACTTAGACTATGGGGTCCAGGTTGAAAAAAATGGTAGTTACCCTTTAAGTTATCAACTAACGCTAGCGCTAGTTAGCTTGGTTGGCAGAACACTAGTCTCGCATTGCCAGACCTTCCTCCACAGCGCTGCGGAGGAGGGTCTGGCTAGTTCACACAGCATTCCAGGATAGGAGAAAAACGTGCTCTGGATTATTGGCATTTCTTTAAACCAATCACAATCGTCTTGGGTGGCGCTAAGCTGAGTTTAAATTCCAACACAAAGAGAGCGGAAGGTTAACAGACATCCGGCCAAAAAGAAGGACATCCATCGGATTTTTCGGTTGCAACTGAGCAATCCCAGAAGTGGAACGTCGTGGATATACAGTAGACTAGCAGATCATTGAACAAGTGAACTCCAATGAACTTTGATGAAGAGAAAACAGAAATACGGACAACACCCAAAACCAAGTTTTTTTTAGGGCACTCCTGCATTGGCCTTACTTTTAAGACCTGGAAGCTTTGTCCATTACAGTCAATGATACATACACAACACATACGAGAGAATCATTTCTTCATTGTTGGATTTGGCCTTTTCATGGGATATATGACAAGAAGAAAAATATAGAATACCATTGTCATTTAAGGAATGATCTGAACATGTGTAAATAATCATGCAGTTTAAGTAAATACAAAAACATACAGTCAGTTTTATTGTTATGTGTCGTACACAAGCTGCCTGTTGTTGAAAAGTCATTGAACATGTAGGAAGTGTAAAGAAGAGCGTGCAAAAGAATACCACATGCAACCAATAGGTTCCAGTGCTGTATATTTGCATCTCGTTCATATTGATAATTGTCTTTCAGGTTTTTCCTAAACTCCCATATACATCATTATGTACAGTGGCAGCAGCTGAAGCATTTTTTCTTGTATTAGGACTACAGGTGGTTTATTTTTATTGACTGTTGTATAGTAGAATCAAGTTCGCAGGCTATAAAACAACACTCCAGGGTCCCATAAGCGGCTAATCTCACGCTTGTTAGTTTGGTTGGATAGAATGAGAGAAAAACATGATTTTCCCAAACTATTTCTCTTGAGACAGCGCAGCAGCAGTATTTCAATGAATGGCAGGACTTTGACAGGCTGCATGTGTCTTTCTGAGACAGAACACACTACCAACAAGTCTAAAGTTTAATTTATTAGAAATATCAAGGAATAGTCTTCCTTGATCATGCTTTCCACCGTGTGTTATGGTCAATCATCATACATAATGTACGGCAGCGTATTGCTGCCACCACCACAACAAATCTGTCATAATGACATGAAAATACCCTGTTATAGGGTGAATTATGTAATCGTCATGGTGGCTGTACCAAAGCTCCAGGTGAACAGCTGAGTTCAGATGTTTTGTCAATTTAATAAGCTTCAATGAGTTAAATGTAGATGAGATGACTTTACTTTAGATAAAACTAGATTAGATTACATTCCTTTAAATTAGATTTGATAATTTTACATTGGTTAGATTACTTTAGATTGGTCAAATTGAGATAACATTAGTTAAATTGAGATAAAAAAGATTAGTTTAAAATGTTGGTGTCAGTTATAGACTGTGACCTATATAACACAAGGGTGTGTGAAACTCTTAAGCACCTACACCAGTCCCAAAATTATGTTTATCTATGGGCAACATGTCCTCCAAAAGTAAATGACAAAATACATTGTTTGTCCATGGCGTCTAGAACACATAAAGGCCTCTATCAGCAGGACGACATCATTTGTCTGTGTAAAGAATCCCAAAGTTTGGAATGGACCACACTATGGTTAATGTTTGGTTAGATTAAGGCCAAAAAAATGTAGTTTGGGTAAAAAGTGACGTTGTTAGGTTAAGGGACTTTCAGCATCATGGTGAAAATAGTTGATTAAGGTTATGGAATGATTGTGGTTATTGTTTAAATAAAGGGCCTCATGTACTAACGCTTTTGCGCCCACTTCAGACGTATTTGTTTCGCAACGTGCCCGTAAAAGCATGGCGAGGTACGTACAAACAGGCCGCACAGAGGTAAAAGCGCAGACTGCCTGTCGCGGAAACTGAAAATGGCAAATTGTGCTTTTCCGTGTCATGCATATGCATTCACGGGAGGGTGAAGGGAAAAGTGGGAGTTTAAATATCAGCCATAACAGCAATAAGCAGTTAGCAGTAATATCGGTTACTTACTGGTATCGGTCACATTTCTATAGCGGTGTATCCCTAAAAAACTGTACAAACTGGTAAGAGGTAAGGGGTCAAATATTTGTGAGTGATTTGGGTGTATTGACCTTTAACCCTGCTGTTTTCCTCGGGTCAAGATTTGGGTTTCTTTCAACTAAATCGCCTAAAAATAACATGAATAGTTCCATACAGCGCTCTTTGCATGAAATGAAGGATCAGATCTCTACTTTTCTTGATTTTGGGGTTTTATTCAAATTCATAGAATAAAAAAATTAAAAAAAACAGTATCCTGACTAAAGGTGTGACATATACCAGTCTGTGATCCACTCAACATACTCTGGTCTTAACTATGAGTCAAAATAATTCATTATTATTTCTGCTCTTTTTTTAAACTCAGGAATTAGGTATAGGCTACTTTCATATAAATGAGAATCATTGACCATGAATTCCAAAAAGAAGTGTAAAACTAGAGTTAATACGTTGGAATGAAGTTTAGCTAACACGATGTAACACAATCGGGAGATATTTATACTTAATACTTTATAAAGAGGCAGAGAAGGAGGACAACACAAGGGTTAAAGAAATACATAAACTTATAAAAAACACAAGTAAAATAGGCAGTGGATTCACAGCACTGTTCATTTTCCTGTCAGGCCAAATTTGCTGTGGAAGCGGAATGTGTGCTTTGGGCTGACAGATTAGCTTGGTTGATGCCAGACCCTTCTCAGTTCTAACTGAGAGTGGGTCTGGGCAAGCTTCATTCACAGCCCATTTCCAAAGGGACGTCACCAACGGACGCCGCTCGACTGCCTCTGGGCGCAATTGGATAGTCCTTCAACCAATCAGACCAATGATCCTGGTGACGTAGCAGCGACAGCGGCATCAACGGGTTGCTGCGCTTCGGTGGCCGCCATGTTGAATTTAAACAAAAAGCTGCTTGCCGTCGCTGCGCTATCGTCATCGTGTAAAGCCCGCCTCTACGGTTGTGATTGGTGCCTCGATTTTGGAAAAAATCGGAAATGGGCTTGAATGGGCTCTTGGCCAGACGGACTTGGAGAGCAAATCTCAAATTTTCAGGAAGTTTGTCAGGGTTTTCCCAGGCTACTGACAGATCACAACTCAGCTGAAAGTTTATCCGTGATTTCAGTTTCGAACTAAAGAATGTAACATGAATGTTTCCCACAGCAAACGTATAGCTGCCGTTGAGGGTCAGGTTGGGGCCACCAGTGGTGGAATGTAACTAAGTACATTTATTCAAATACTGTACTTAAGTACACATTTGAGGTACTTGTACTTTACTTGAGTCTTTTCTTTTCATTCCACTTTTTTTACTTCTACTCCGCTACATTTCAGAGAGAAATATTGTACTTTTTACTCCACTATATTCATCTGACAGCTTTAGTTACTAGTTACTTTACACGTTAAGCATGTACACACAACACAACACATGTAGTTTATAAAATACAATGTTTTATTATAAATTAAACTACCCTACAATATAACGGCCCACAAGTCCAGCTAAAGTGATTAGACCATTAAACACTTAGCTGATTGACAGAACAGTTTGGATCGTTTCCAGTTCCTGAAATGTGAGGATTTTTCAGCATTGAGTACTTTAACTTTTTAATTTAACTTACATTTTTTTGATGATACTTACATACTTTTACTTAAGTAACATTTTCAATGCAGGACTTTTACTTGTAACAGTGTATTTCACAGTATGTCATTACTTAAGTAAAGGATCTGAATACTTCTTCCACCACTGTGGGCCCCCAATTATGGACTGAATGTTAAAGCACAAACATCTTCATTTACAGCATGTGTACTGAGTGTGAGTACATGTGTGTTCTGTGTATGCAGGAGACAGATGATGAAACAAGCCTACCATAATGACAGCACATACATACATCTGAGTGCATCGTACTTACGTGGACAGCTCACTGCTGGTTAAGATGGCATGCTGCTCCAGGCTGATCTGTCCAGCGTCGTCAGGCGGTGAGAGCAGCAGCTGCTTCCACATCTATCTGCAGGTTGACTGGAAAACCTCATCGTTCTGTCTGACAGAGAGACTGTCAGGATGGAGAGAGAGAGAGAGAGAGAGAGAGAGAGAGGGAGAGAGAGAGAGAGAGAGAGGGAGAGAGAGACTGTCAGGATGGAGGGAGAGAGAGAGAGAGAGGGAGAGAGCGGGAGAGACTGTCAGGATGGAGGGAGAGAGAGAGAGAGGGAGAGAGAGGGAGAGAGAGAGAGAGAGAGAGAGAGAGGGAGAGAGAGACTGTCAGAATGGAGGGAGAGAGAGAGAGAGGGAGAGAGAGAGGGAGAGAGGAGGAAGGAGGGAGCGAGAGAGACAGGAGAGGTCTTACTTTATGGACACTGGAAAGATACGTTTAGCTTCAGATGTGACAGCATGACAGACTCAAACGCTCCATTTTCTCTGCTCTCTTTTCATCTTTCTTCTCATTCCCTCCTACTCCTACTCCTCGGCTCCACTCTCCTCCTATTTTGGGCCCCGCCTCTCATTTTCCAAGGCAGGAATTCTTCCCCATAGAATGTGAGTGTATGCTGCCAGCTTGTGGCCTAAAATATTACTACTAATGATTTCTGTCTTCGTCACAGCAACATAAACCATAGTTCAGTATTTTCTTTGTTGGGAGCTGTGTGTGTGTGTGTGTGTGTGTGTGTGTGTGTGTGTGTGTGTGTGTGTGTATGTAAAGACAGCCGTTACATTGACAGTGAGTTTGGCCTGATAATGTTATTTATTTATTTTTATCACAAAGTTTGAAATGGTCTTTACACCCCGACAACAATAAATAACTCAATAACTAATAAAAAGATGCGTCATCTGTAGCTGCTGTAATCCTGTAATCCATTCCTTCTGAGCCATGTGTGTATTTCCACTCAGCTGCCCAGTGCAATGAATCAGCTCGTTGCATTTTACTTTGAGCCGGGAATTATGTTGCTATACTGCTCAATGGGCACATTCATATCTCATATAGGGTATAATCAATAGCCTATTTCT